>NW_025776138.1:120000-375241 GCF_021130785.1 Homalodisca vitripennis
CAAAGTGAACTGACACTTAAAAGCTATTAATACGTTTACATTTAAAATTTAGAAAATTATTATTGTAAAGTGCTTGATTATTAGTGTAAGGCAGATTGCATAGAAGAAGTTATTGGCTAATTTTAAGTTTAGATTGCACGAATGAACAACAAACTATCTAATGCAATGAAAATACTATTAAACGCTGTTATAAAAACCACCTCATTGTACAAAGCCGTGAATGTTTGCACATAAGGTAATCGAATTTTGTTAGATCGAAGGTAAATGAAAAAGAGCCGAAAGAAGACGCTTTATGATCGAAATTGGTTTTCGTTGATACATTTTCTTGATTTGAGCACAAGTCAAACTCCACAAAAATACTGGAAATATCTTAGACAGAAAATTAATTTTAACACACAGAATTTGGTTCTTTATACTCTAATTAGTTTATCGAGATTCATCCATATAAATTAATTGTACTGAATAACTTATCACCACCTAGCAAAAAATAGAGGAAGGATATATAATACACACCTTTATAATGCGCCCAAGAGGCTCACGAAGGAACGACTATCTCAGAAGCGTTTAGAATGTGATAGAAAAAGAATACGTGAATATAGTGTACCGTTTTCAACAGGAAATTGCGAGCGAAGCCGTGGGCAAATGCTAGTTTATTATAAAATTTAACATAAAATTGATTACCTTACTGCAACATTTAATGGTAGTATTTAAATCTCATCGGATTATATATTGATTTTCATCACGGCTAATATTAAGTCATATTCCAGATTACTACTAGTGTCGTCCTGACCAGATTTAAAAAAAAACATTATTTCTTTATATACATTCTTTCATAAAATATTAGTCCGATGCGGGTTTTTATTAAGTTCATCGCAACAGTTTTTTTAGTCTTTTGTACATTTTTACCTTATATACTCGTATTGCGGTTTTTAACACCAGAGGAAGAGGGTATATTTAAATCCCCGAGACATAGTGTTTTATTTTTGTAAAATAACGATGGTTAACCTCTGAAATTTCAAACATATATCAGCTTAGCTCTCCACTACTCATCTCCAGCAATTATCGTTTTGGGTTGGCAGCTATGCGAAGAACGAAACCCACATTAGCATGCGACAAAGTGTTATCTCTCTCCTCACTGACAGTTTGCCTGCTACAGTGGCTGACAAGATTGTATAATCAGAACACTTCCCTCTTTGTTGCATATATGATATCAGAGGCACTAATGTCTGTTTCTACTTTTAAAATACGAACTAGCATTACATAGGCCACTCTTTATGAACCTGATCCACCAAATATGCTTGAAAAGGCTTCTTGGAAGATGCACTGTTAAGGTCCTTCAACAAAATAATAATAATAAATTAATTACACCACTAGAGCTGCAGGAGCTGCAGTCAGATTGTAAAGTCTACTAAATCTAAATGACTTAATTTTTTGGTTGGAGCCCCTTTCCGTGGATATTGCAGACAGGAATATCCGAGTTACGTCTGGGCTTGAATAAATCACGTGACCACTCACGACAGGGCGTGGTCAATGGTCTCAACCTGATCAATCATCCCTTGTAAACCCTTGTAACTCGAGTGAGATCCAACCCTGTTCAGTTTCAGAATGAACTGCTTGCACCTGGGATAAGAATGGTCTTATTAATATTTTTCTCGGTATTTACACTATTATTAGTGCTATATTTACATTATATAATGAATTCATCCAAATAATCTTCATTATATGATTTTTAAGGGGGAAAAATATATATCGTAACAAAACTATATCTTTCAATTAAATAAAGGCATAAAATTAAAACTTAAATGAAGACTTAAAAATTTAACATTCATTTAAGATTCAAAAAAATAAAATCCTAATTTTTGAAATTGCGTCTAACATAAACTGTAATAAACAAAAAAAACGGGACATTTAAACAAACATATCGTAATGTACGCTCGCTCAGACATTTTTTATACTTCAACTATGGCATGTTAATCCTACAGACATAATATGTGTAATATAAACAATGGAAAATTTTATATGAAGGAAGGAAAATACATATTTTATAGCAGTAAAAAGAAGAAGGACCTTTATTACGTAAACCAAGAAGAACTGTAATTATTCTTGGTTTCACCTTTGTGATTCTGTGAAATGGCAAAGTAAACGATAATTTTGATTCGTTTTCATAACAAATAGGGAGATATAGCAATAAGAGAGAATATTCTGAGAACAGCATTATCATGTTAGCATTGAACAATTGCGTACATTGTTTTATCAGTGTTTGTTTCACATTTGGGTCGTATTGTCATGTACGAGTATCTATTATATTGCTAGGATTTATAGGTATTTAATAACAAACATTTTTTTATTTGTAAATTTAGTGGAAAAATTTTGTTTTTTTATACTTAGACAATTTAGCTTTAACTTTATTTTTCTAACTTTATTTTCGAATTCTATATTTGATTTTATCTAGAATAAAGGTATGATGATCTTGTAAATTAAATTACAAAGTGTTAAAAATCTTCAAAAGTTTTAATGGCGACATTTTATAACACGTTTTGTCTCACATTCATGTGAAAGAACATCTTTAGATTCAAATACAAACAAAGGACAGGGCTCTAGGTTATAGTTCTTAACCGTTTTCTGTAATTTATATTAAGAAATAATTTATTTAATTTTTGAAATTTCAACACTAACATTTTCTTAAAGTGCTACTTAAAATATTGAAAAAATTATAGGTTGAAATAAATACAGAACAGGGTTCTAGATATAATAGTTTAGGCAATACATTTTCTTGAATGTGCATAAAATAACGTGTCCAAACCCCTACTTTAGAAATAAACAATGTAATTAAATTAATTCACTTACACATTTTTGATACTTTACATTGTTCAGATGCCCATAAACTGTTTATAATGTGCTTATTGTATACCATTTAGTGTTTAACATAGTATGAGAATATTCAGCTCATGACAATGGTAATAGAGTGTGCGGAAGTGATAATGGACTGTACCTATTACCTGTACAATGATGGAACACACAGCGACACAATACGTATTCAATAGATTGTGTTGTGCCACATTATTCAATGTGATTCTGGGCAAAGAGTGTTTTTTAAATTTACAATAGTGTTTGTGTTCATTTTTTGAATAACTATACCATGCAAAAATCAAAAACTTTCTGGATATTGTGTACCGTCTAGAAAGCAGTTACATTGGCAAATTGAGTTACCTATTATCACTAATAAATGCCAGATATCAGTAGTTATCTTTCGAAAAGCAAAAAATTATTTCACCCACTTTGAAAGCATGCTGAGTGACCAGGTAATACAGTTTATAATTTATTTTATTTTATCCAGGGATATCGCCAGTATATATACTTGGAGTTCCCTAGGGGTTCCGATAAATATCTTCTCAAATACTATCACATATCTAAACAGGGTGAACTTTGACTTTGTAATAACTGAGATAACAAGAACTAGTCTTTTAAAACGGTACCTTACAACTGGATAATAAATATCAGTTAAAACTTAAAAGATCTCTATTAATAATATAAAATTTATTTCCTAACGACATATATTCTGTAAAACCTTCTAGTATATAAGGACCATACCCTCGTTTACAAAACTGATATTTAAATATAACGTCTTCTTACCACACTTTTTACACTACATTTTTTACATTATTTTAATTTAAATAAATATTTATTTAAGTTTTAGTAATTATAAATTATTTTAGATTATTTACACTAATCCATACACTTCATAATATATTTTAGCACCAAGAAAGTTACAAGAGAAATCTGTCTTGACTGCACAAATTGGTTTTTTATGGTACTAAAATGTGAGGCGTTTGAGGCTGTAAGTGTTAAAATGTAATTTAACTGATATTTCATGGTTCAATACAAAGATAAATTGGGTCCTTTGGCCCTAAGTACAGTAATACTGATTTATAAAATTATTAATTGATTAAAACAAAAATCTTTTCTTACAATTCACGTCGAACATTATTGTTTCTGTGGATGATTTTTTACTAAAACGAGTATCATAGTAAAATACAATCCGTAAACTTCAGTGCAAAATTCAGTGCTACTATTTTTTCCTCCAAGACATCAATGTATCAGATCTTAAGGAAAGGTCTCAAACTAAAATGTTGCAGTCACCTTTTTAAACACCTAAACAGTACAGATTTTGAAACTGTTCCTTGAATTACATTCATTTACCAAGGACTCTTATTTAAGCTTGAGCACTCACACGTGCCGATCCCTTCAAACTGAGCAAAATAACGTATCAAAATACAAAAAGTAAATTTTCCTTATAAGTCTACTTGTAGTTAGGCACTACTTATTTGTGGAAGGAAGATTAACTAAAATATTAAACTAAATACAATGGCTCTAAACTTGCTCTGCACACAGAGTATCTACAGCAACAGTACAAACATTCAATGTCATTGTTTTAATATTTAAATGAAATTAAATGGTAACACCTTTTGAGTAACCACTATTAATTCAAGTACACGAGTTGTACTCTAGAAAACATTCAGCAGGTAAGAGCTGGCTGGTGACATGACTGTAATCTTAGTTTCCCGCGTAGAGACGTCGCTAAGAATACTTAAGCTCTTTAAATATTTCCGTCTTACTTTTCTGTTTAACACAAGTAAAGATTCTCTCCACAGCAAGGTTTAAGTATTAAAAATGTTTTGAAGTAGTATAAACCGGAAAACATATGGTGTTTAGTGCTTTTATAACATGCGTTGACGGCTAAGCCTATCACTTGAGGAGGGCTGGAAAAATTCATTTATGTCTGTCTGTCTACACGATATTAAGCAACCGAAGTGAATACCACGTGATGTGGTAATTCCAAGATTTATACAGTATAGTGGTTATACACTATACTCTATAATATGTACTATACTCAATACATGTTGAGGTAATCCTACCTCAAATAAAAATAATTAATCTGAAACGTAGTTCATATTCTGTTAAATTTATAATAGGCAAAATGTATTATACATAATTTATTTCACAAACACTATGTTTAAATTAAAACTGGTTTGGCAACAGTTAGTATATAAACGCAGTTTATTAAATGCTTAATTTAATTATTTTATGTTATTATTAACATCACGGTATTTTTGTGGGTTTTCATTTGCAAGCATCTTGTTTTATATATTTTTGATAGCTGAATATCCATTTCAATTTCAATAATTAAGGTGAGAGAGTATATCATATAGCAATGGTAGAGATTATACAAAGTCATATTTACCATTAAGTTTTCATTATAAACTTAATATTCAAACGAGTCAGGATTTCTTAGAAATAACAGCTGTGTTCATATTAAAGTCTGACTTTGTAATAAATAAAATTTAGTGTAATTTGGCTATGTATCTTTTATCTCAGTCATTATAAGGTTAGAGTTCAATCATCTCACAGTCGCCATACTTTAGAAATTCAGACTCATTTCTCAAAGGGATTTTATTATTGTTATGAAGAACAAAACCTCCATAATTTATGTTTTTCGTGTTTATATATATATATATATATATATATATATATATATATATATACATACATTTATTGGCTGAACGTTAGCGAAAAACTAGAAACATGTCATGTCTGTCTGTCTGCCATTATGCACCGATATCTCTAGAGAGAACAGATCAATAGATTTGAAATTTTAAATCTGAAATGAAATGGTAAAAAGGTGGCTTTGTGAATGATCCTGTGGCCGCACACTCTAAGGCGTCGGAATTGAGGTCTGAATCAGAGATACCCCAGGTTCAAATCATGTCTGCGACCGTTGACTTTTAATCACAGTTATAAACACTAAACAGACATAAATATAATTTAAAAACGACTTATTTTTTAATAGCTCCAATTCATATTTTAATGGCATGTCAAAAAGTGACTTTCTTAAACATAATAAACTAAAGAGGAGGAAATATTCACAAATTAATAGTAATATTTTATTTGTTAAAATTATAATTTCAAATCACATTTCGAATAAAAATCTCCAAATCCCCTCCTAAGCCTTCGTGATTAAGCTCGTGTTTACTTACATTTCTTCAAACTATTTCCTTTGTGTCATGAAGGTTTATATACTCCATCTTCCATGGACCCCTAATAATTATGGAAATTAACACTCAATTTATTCAATAACTGCAAATTTTAAGACCTTCCATATAACAGCAAGGTACGCCACACCACGTGTCACGTAACAGGTACACTGAGGATGCTTGCACAATTTCAAATCTACAGGTCATTTTCATTCTCGAGATGTCATGCAGAAATATATACAGATAGACAATTATACAGAAATGAAATTAACTTAAAATGACGCTCAGCCAAATTCCAGGTTGAAATTATTCAAATCTACGAATAAAAATTTTCTCGAAATTATTACCATATCATCATTTTGTGTGTTGAACAGAAATCTTTTAACGATTTTTACATTTTTAATTACTTTCAACTCTATGTTTTTCGTTTTATTGCATGAGTTAAAATGTCACATATTGAAATCTAAGATGAACTGTACTCCGATGGTTTACAATTTATTTATTCTGTTGTGTCTCGTTGCCATAATAATTCACGAATTCTCTGTTAAATCACATGGACTGACATGGACCATCGTTGAACTTAGTTTTGTCTGTACAGAAATAAAGGTTTATACCAAATATCCATAGGTCAGTTTGTTTTTGAGATATATGGACACACAGACAGATGCTGTAAACAGACATACAGACAGTGATTAAAGTCTTCCAGCATCTCAATTATCTGATTCCTATAGCGCAGTAAATTATACGATAATAAACAAAACTGATTCTATTGTATTAAAGTCACAAGGGAAGTGATTCCTTTCTGTGAAACCATTGACCACGACCTGTTATAAGTAGCGAGTAGAGCAATGCAAGCTCAGACCACGTATATTTCTGTATTAATAACTTAATTTTTATATTTTTGACATGTTTGATTAGACATTTTCAAGAATTTAAATGCAAATAAGTTGCATAGAAACGTGCATAAACAATGTTGTAGTAATGCTCAAATTGTAACTTTCGGTGTGAAATATACAATATATAAATATATATATATATATATATATATATATATATATATATAAAGTGGAGAGAGAAGTGTTCTTGTTAAAACAAGCAGTCATGCCCAGGAACAGAGATCCTATTTACATTGTATAAGTATACAACCTGATATACAACTTGAGCTCGATGGAAACATTTCCGCTAGGAAAGTAATGTAACGTAAACTTCGACATTTACTAAATGGTTTAGGGCGGAACGTAGTCGTTTCAAAAGGACTACAAATATAAACATAATATTGTTTTCTCTTGTCATATCTTATTGTTCTCACAATTTTAAAACTGATAAATGTTAACTCACCGTCAATTATCCGTATATAAATCCTTTAATTTGTGAAGTTCAGTCTCTTTATCAATTTGTGTGTCGTAGTAATATGAATGAATTTTGTAATAAATGTTAATAAATAAATTTTAAGTAATGTGAATGTTGCACTTGAATGAATTTGACGGTTGGTTTGAAGTGTATTAAGCTAGAAAAAGTGTAGACTAAAAATGATTGTCGTTTCCTATATAACACGTTTTATATCTTTACCCATTTCGAACTTTAGCAAAACTAGAATGGGTTACGATCTTTTTTTAAATGTCCTCTATCTATTTCAACAGATAAGTTTTTTAAAGCAGATAATACAGGACAATGCTCTTTATAAGTCAACTCAGCAAAGTGAATACTTAGCACAGTTTAGTCTTTAGTTTAACAAGAGCTAAGTAATAACTTATACCGTGTATAAGTTATTTTAAACCGATATAACGAAATAAAGAACTACCTGGGAGAACGAAACAAAAGAGGTAGAGCACAGACGGATAGACAATACTGTTCTTCCTTTGAACATGATGAACTCATGTACCCAGAGAACTTTTTTGTCGCTAATTTTTTATTTTCTACTGTGGTTTTGTCACGAACACGATCCTTACATTTTCATAAACTCCCTTTTGGCGACGCGGTAGCCTAATAGCAGTCAGTAGGCTATTGTGTGTGTACTAAATTTTAACAGATTTGTTCAGCTGCATACTGCATTTTTAATGGGTTGTCCGTGGTAATTTAGTTGTTTATAGTCAAATACATATTCTAGGAAGCGAGAACTGAATTACATTGAATAAGTACACAGCGTAGGTTTTCTTACAATTATTGAAGAGACGAAGAAATCGACCTGTAGTCGTGATAAAAATTATCACTAAAATAGTGGGGATGAACATGGATAGGTATTAAAAACGTATCAAACTATAATATTTTTAGATCCTATTTTCTTAGCTTGACACACTGAAAATAAATGTTCATATAAAAGAACGTTTTATTAGCGTGACCATATACAGACCTTTTTAGTCTATTCACTCAATTTTTTTAGTAGCGATACAAATATTACTTGAGTGTTTGAAGGTTGTGTTATATGTGAAGAAATTATTGTTTTATACTTTTAAACCCTTTAAACCCCTTCCATTTCATCCTTTCTGGCTGACTATTGAATTCTTTTTTATGGTAAATTCTTTTATTGATTCTAAGAATAACCAAGATATGTGGTTAAATAACGTTAATTGCTCTCAGCTCCTTAAACTTCTACATCATTGTATACCAATGATGGACTCTAACGGTTGTAAAATAGTAGATTATTATAATAGCTTCCAATTACCTTTCCTATGATATTAGTGCTGTAGTTAATATTGTTAAAGAATTAGTAATTAAGTTCATGTTTTTATTATTTACATTTAGATATTCTCATTGCTGAATTTTAATTTCATTGGCGGGAAACACATTAAATGTAGCAAAATTATTTTAAAGTGCAAAGTTTTATTATAATTTAAAATATTCAAAATTAGAATGACAGTTTTTACACAGCCAACTATATCATGAAAACCAACAAATGTATTCTGTTTGAATATACCAGTAATATGTGTTAAAGTATTATCTGTGTTAGATGAGTAATACCCCACCCATTATCTGCAATTATAGGGATTGGATTGTCCCATCTAATATCATACAAGACACTTTCTAGGGATAATTAATTCGTCTGTGTTAGATGAGTAATACCCCACCCATTATCTGCAATTCTAGGGATTGGATTGTCCCATCTAATATCATACAAGACACTTTCTAGGGATAATTAATTCGTCTGTGTTAGATGAGTAATACCCCACCCATTATCTGCAATTCTAGGGATTGGATTGTCCCATCTAATATCATACAAGACACTTTCTAGGGATAATTAATTCGTCTGTGTTAGATGAGTAATACCCCACCCATTATCTGCAATTCTAGGATTGGATTGTCCCATCTAATATCATACAAGACACTTTCTAGGGATAATTAATTCGTCTGTGTTAGATGAGTAATACCCCACCCATTATCTGCAATTCTAGGGATTGGATTGTCCCATCTAATATCATACAAGACACTTTCTAGGGATAATTAATTCGTCTGTGTTAGATGAGTAATACTCCACCCATTATCTGCAATTCTAGGGATTGGATTGTCCCATCTAATATCATACAAGGACACTTTCTAGGGATAATTAATTCGTCTGTGTTAGATGAGTAATACCCCACCCATTATCTGCAATTCTAGGGATTGGATTGTCCCATCTAATATCATACAAGACACTTTCTAGGGATAATTAATTCGTCTGTGTTAGATTGAGTAATACTACCCACCCATTATCTGCAATTCTAGGATTGGATATCCCATCTAATATCATACAAGACACTTTCTAGGGATAATTAATTCGTCATTCATTAAAATCATGATGTAGTGAAACAATCTTAAGTTTTACCCTATAAGAACAACGTTAAGCATCACAAAGAGACTTTTATTTTTGGTCTAAGAATTGTGGTAAATTTCCTTTTTTCTTGTTTTAAGTTTTTTAAAGGAATTTTTTTTTTTTTTTCAAATAGTATACCTTTACGATTTTTTACGATAAATGTGGACAAGTTCTCAAAATCTCTAGCTAGACAATCTGGTATTCTTTTAAAACTACTCTTAACAATTCAGAAATGCTGACCAGTACAGTCTTCCAAGCTTGTTACCTGGCTATCCATTAGTCATAGCTCAAATCAAACTTGCATCTGTTTAAGAAAATTTTATTTTGTACAACAATTTTTGGTAACTTTCTGTCATATCTCTAACAGTTAGCCTGCAAAACGCCCACAAAGAAAAGACTTTTTTTTAAATCCTTTTAACACCCTGGCAAACGTAATCTCAGAATTCAACCCATCACCAAATATGTCTCATCCCCGAATTCATTGTGCACCTGAACATGGGCCAAGTGCGTAGGCGAAGGCGAGCCCTTAATATACATACGAGTAAAAAATACTCGTATGTATCCGAGTTAATTTCAAACATCAAAACTCTCCAATTTAAATAACAAATATTACAATAACAACTATACAGCAACGTTTAAGATCTGCTTTATACTAAAAAATCACAACCGACTGTTCAGTCTTCTACGAGAAGAAGGATAGTCACTCTTAGTTAATAATATCACAGCTCGGGTTTTTTACGTGACTTCCCAACCTCAGAGACAGAGACGAATAACAAGTGATTCATGAGACGTAATGTGTTATCCATCTCTGTCCCAATACAGTAGCCACGTTAAATTTTAGTATTTTTATTATTACTCATCTTGTTTAAAAGTAAGAAGGAAACAATTTTAATAATCCAAAGTTTAATCGAATCCGTAGTTTTTACGGAATACTGTATACAAAATTTTAAAATCTTTCAATTAATTCTTACCATACTGACATATTTAAACTGTCTCATTAATGAACTATGACATGGAATTAATGAAGTAATTGGATTTTTAATTCAATTCTAAACTACTGGCGATGAGCGATGTCCATAATGAAATATTTATTTAAAACATTTGTGTATATGAATCTGATATTAACTAGTACACTGCCTTATCTAGTCTATGCAAAGGTGTATGTGACTTAGTATAATTTTATCTATTGGCGACTTCTTTAATAAAATTATTCATTTTCTGAACATTTTTTAATAGAATTTAAAGTTTGAAATTTTTTTCAAGATATTGTAAATTTTATTTCTATTATCTTATTTAAGAAGATTTCTATCTTTTTGCAAAACTCCGTTCTATTTGTTTAATTGTATGTTATTTCTATAGAACACTTAAATGTAGTTGAGTAGGCTAAGTATTTTTACGAACATTTCAAACTTTTACTGGTCTTTGATTTACAAAATGGGACGTTACACATGTCTAGAAACTACTTACACATTCATGGCTAAAGGAGCAAGTTGCTCGCCTAAGTTTACGATTTCCGTAACGACGAGTGGAAGAGTCTCGGACTTGTGAACCTCCGAACTATAATTAGATCTGTGTGTGTCAGACGTAGATCTGGAGAACTTTCTCGGATTGATCAATTACAGTTTGCACTGCTTGAAATGTTATCAAATAATATTTGTATAATAATATTAAATAATATTAGAAGCTAACTTAATAATTTAAACATAACAGTTAAAACGAAGTCTGGGATGAAATTGTAAAATGTTTAAATATGAAAGCAATGTTTACTAAATTTCTTTGGAAAACCTCATTTTTATGTTTACTTATTTATGTTAAGAGACAAACCACAAAATAATTTTAAGGTATTGTCTGAAGATTTCCTCACTCCATCTTAAGCCAGATAAAGAAACTAAAGAATATAAAGAAATAATGTCTCTATTTGGAAATATTTATTCTATATCACACGTTATACTTTTACTCTTTTGAAATAAGTATAATCAATACCATTACAGTATAATAAGCACCAATAATGTAGCTAATGTTTCTATAGCTTTTGTAAAAATTCTATGGATTTGAATTTCATTACGAAGTATAATTTTTCAATTGAATAAAAATATGTTTACAAATAAGTATACTAACATTTATTTTTGTGTAACATGTGAATTTGTTTGTATTAAAGTATTATTTTTAAGTTTAAAGCCTCAAAAATAATTTACTTTTTATGAAATTATTAATCGGTCCTAAACTGTAAGTCATTTGCAGTTTAGTAATGTTATTTTTACGTTGCTACTGTATACCTGCAACTGCATACATACTACTGTATACCTGCTCCTGTATACTTGATGCTGTATATTTATCATTTTCATTCAAGTAGCCGAGAGCCAATTTCAACTATATAAGCATATAGTCTCTGGTTTATTTAAACAGGAGATTTTTTCTAAATAAGAAATCAATTTTGGTGTAGCCACTAAATTTTTCGTAGGTCGAAATGAGAGGGTATCGAATAGGTTAAAAATATTACAAGAATTTTTGTCTCATTTTATATTCTTTATAGATTGGTACACTTAAAAAGGACCTTAATACACAAAAATAATATTTGTATCATCATTGGACAACTAGATAAGGAGACATAAAGTTACCACTTTAAAGATCTGTACACAGCTGACAGTGACTTCAAATTCATTTTCATGTCTGACTGATTTTAAAATGTTAACATTTTGGTGCCCTACAACTTCGACCTGCACAGAAACTAGCACTGCCTAAGATCGATTCCATTCACAAGAGAAGTCTTTCTTTCGTCATCAAGAAATAGCGTGCTTATGTAATAGAAATTCGCTCTAGATTAATGTTGCTAGATTACTCCTGAAAATCTGCAGGGAATAAATATTCATAATTAATTAAATACTTATGAAAAATCTGCAGTATGTCCATAAACAAAGAGCTGAAATCATTTACAAATACTTTTACAGACTAAAAAATAACCTAATTGAATATTATTGAAATAAGTACAGTTATTAACAATAAGAAGTTTTCATTAAACAGTAAGCCAGAGAGTGGGCCAATTTTGGATTTCCTGAAAATTCTGTTGAATACGAATAAGTTTTTTTCTGCTACCTTGTTCAACTAAACTTGTAACATAAGTTAGTTACAGTAATGTTGTACATCAACTCTATAGCGTACTCTCGTTATCATTGTATAGCATTAACCTTTAGAGAACAAAACTTTTAACTCTGGAATATTCAAATAGTTCATATAACTGTTGCATATTTATAGGACTATTTACTGGATACTCTTTTGAACTTAATGAGATACATTTCCTTTTAGAAGAGATTTCCATAAATTCCTGGAAACTTGCTCTTCCACATAAAATCAAAACCCATTCCTAAAATGTTGCTACCTAAAAGATCTTAAGGGTTGAATAACTCTTAGTGACAATAATAGTCTGTATGACGAGTATCTACAAGTCTGTTACATAATGAACCGTGAGTTTTGTCACTGAGTTAGCTCTTTAAGATCATCCACAATGGATGAATCTTTCGAATTAATTTACGATAGGTGCATACTAAAAGTAAAGTCAGTGAGGGTTTATTTTATATTACAAAATAATATTATTTGTATTACAGAAAGAAATTATATTTTTATCGTAGGGTTGTATTGCATATTTTTAAGTGACTACAGTGCACTTCTAATAATAAATAAAATTATTAAGTTGCTAATTATAATTATTGAGCCATTGATCTTTTCTGTTAATGCCAGTATTTTACTGTTTCTACAACAGAAATGCTAAGAAATATTTAATAGTGAACTCTGATCTCTGTTTTCTTTCCATGTTTGGGTTCACAAGTCTTTAACTACCCTATCCAATTAACTATTTATTCAATTTGAATTAGTATAATTATGCTAGATTTGGTTATGTTATGTTAGGTTAAGTCGGGTTAGTTAAGATAAGTTAGGTTATGTTTCAGATTTACTATTAGGAGTGGAATTCTGTCTCTGACTTCAGATTAAAAACTCAAAAATATTAATTCGTATTACTTATTTTTTACACTAGTTAGGCACTTTGCGTCGTTACATGAATCCTACTCACGCAATATTTGGATATTTTTCAGTTTATTCCCATCCTATTGATCTATCTTATTGAATGTATGTATGTAATGTGTTGGAATGTATTTATACCGTTCTTTATCATCTCTAGATCGTCAACGCTGGGCAATCATTTTAAAAATACTATAAACCTTGTTAAAAACCTACTACTAACACTCATTAAACGCAATCAAAATGCTCAGATATTGTATTCGATACCGTCACAACAAAACTCATTCAAATATATACGATATTGTATTGAAAATTACCTTTTCTGACATAAAATTACTTCTGTGTTTCGTTGGATTTTACGCTCAAGAATAAAGAGAGTTGGTTGTGCTGGTCACATACAACTTCCTTACACTTCTGTGTCTCGTTGGATTTTACGCTCAAGAAGAAAGAGAGTTGGTTGTGCTGGTCACATACAACTTCCTTACACTTCTGTGTCTCGTTGGATTTTACGCTCAAGAAGAAAGAGAGTTGGTTGTGCTGGTCACATACAACTTCCTTACACTTCTGTGTCTCGTTGGATTTTACGCTCAAGAAGAAAGAGAGTTGGTTGTGCTGGTCACATACAACTTCCTTACACTTCTGTGTCTCGTTGGATTTTACGCTCAAGAAGAAAGAGAGTTGGTTGTGCTGGTCACATACAACTTCCTTACACTTCTGTGTCTCGTTGGATTTTACGCTCAAGAAGAAAGAGAGTTGGTTGTGCTGGTCACATACAACTTCCTTACACTTCTGTGTATCGTTGGATTTTACGCTCAAGAAGAAAGAGAGTTGGTTGTGCTGGTCACATACAACTTCCTTACACTTCTGTGTCTCGTTGGATTTTACGCTCAAGAAGAAAGAGAGTTGGTTGTGCTGGTCACATACAACTTCCTTACACTTCTGTGTCTCGTTGGATTTTACGCTCAAGAAGAAAGAGAGTTGGTTATGGTGGTCACATACAACTTCCTTAGACTTCTGGGTACGTTTATTCTGTATAACACTATATTATACAAAGGTTTTTATTATACTTGTTACGTGAACCATGCAAAATTTATATTTAAGATTATCGTGTCAAAACTAGATTTTGCCGTAGAATTTTTTCCACTTAGTATAAATTTTCAGTATTTCGAGAGTGAGAGAAAAAGAACTATAGAGAGTAAGAAAGATAGATGGATTGAGGAGGAATAGATTATTTAGAAAAGAGTGGATTTGTTAATATGTTATCAGTATTAGCCTAATAACCACAAATAATAACGATTGCCTCAGACAATTGGATCAATTTACGCATAGCACTCACTAATCTCTTTATATCGTCGTTCTATAATGTACATCTCAAGATATTGTTAAATTAGCGGAGGGAAAATGTGTGAAAGAGTTTAAGAGAGAGAACGAAAAAGCGAGACAGATATTGATTGAAGTGGTAAAAGAAGGGAAAATAGAGGAGTGAGAAGGAGGTAGAAGAGCAATGGGAACAAAAAGTACTTCCAATAAATTTATTCTTTGGTGGCAGATGTATTAATTAATTATATTTATCAGTAATGCACTGCAGCTCGGGCAGTTAAGTTTTTGCTTTTAGAGCATTTAAAGCGTTTTCAGTTTACTTTGGCTAGTAATAATTTATACATTTTACATATAATACTCAACACATTGTACATCTTAAGAGTTGAAAATAAAATATCAATGCCCATTTTGTAAAACATAATTTATTAGCATATGATGTCTGTTTATTACAACATTCAAACTAGACTATAACTTTAATTTAGGTGTTAATGGTTAAAAAATACACAGATGTTACCTAAATTCATTCAATATTAACAATTTTTTTTATTCACAAACCTAAATCATTGAATTAAGCAGCGTTATGTAACTTGAAAGCGTGATTATATGCAGTGATAATTATACCTCAGTAGCGTTTAAACACACTGTTTTATGGTATTCTAAAAAGCCTGTAATATGTATTACCTATCTGCCACTACTGCAAATTGAAAAGAATTATCTTTAAGGGATAATACCAGTTTCCTTGTTCTGCCAGTCAAATACCCGAGTATAATATTGTTGGCGACCAACCTTTTTTAATACGAGTCTAAAATAAATACAGAACCTAAATTAAAGACTTCTATACTTCCACAAAGTATATTTCTTCATTAATAATTGTATGAAAGGAATAAAAATACTTAGTTTGCGAGAAAATCTTCATTAAAACAATTAACTAGCACTGGAGTTGAGAAATAATAATAAATATAAAGTACTGCTGTAATAATAATAATTTGCAACTATGAAAATGAGTCTCGTAACATCAAGGGCAAGCGATCATGGGGTAGGCTAAAGTTGAATTATCATGGTATGGAATATGCTACGTTGTGTATATGTGTATGACTAGTTTAAACAAAATTTGTAATTTAACAGTAGACAAACTATATTTTAATAGTAATAGAAATTGTAAGAAAACTTTAGAATACTGTTAAAATGGTTCAAATATAATAAGGGCATCTAGGATGGCGTGTCTGTAGGTGGATGCGTAACGTTTAGGAATCAAGATAACAAAAGAGGCATTCTTGAAATCCACCATCTTGGATTTGAAAAGAATGTTTCAATTAAGATTTGTGTAGGAGTAATAGCTTGTTACAGTCTAACCGACAGGGTAAGGTACCTGTAAAATGTGGAATACACTATTAATATGGAACAGTGGCAGCAATCATAATGACATCTGGTACATGGTAGAGATTCAAGATTCAAAAGCTAAGGCGTGAGCAGCTGTCTTCTTGAAATGCTCCTACACAAGATAACTTAAAAGAGATATCATATTTGTTGACCTGAATATGAGATCGTTCAAAATAATATGATCCCTTAATATTTTAAAAATTCTACCTGCATCCAATTAGGCTTATTTCAAAAAAACATCGCTTTTGCCATAGCTCCTTAAAGCAAAACCCCATGCGGTTCTCTGACTTATGAAACTCCACTATCAAACACCAATATCTTTTCCGTTTACCCCTGAACGGTTTCACGTACTCTTTAATTTTCTCTTCAAAATTCTTTTCAACTTTCCCTCAAGGTACTTGTTTTCTATCGGTCTCGTGGTCATATTTAGCTTCTGATAGAGTTTGCCACCTACTTAGGGCTGCACTCTCAAGCAAACCGACTCTAAGGAGAGACCCACCCAACGCCTATGAATGGGCCTGGCGCCCTCTACGCCAGAGGCCCCATTTAAGATGGACCCACTGGCTGCCGAACACCGGGTTAGTTGGGCCCTCCCGACGAACACCACAACTCTCGGCCGGAGCAGCCGGCAGAATTCGGTGCTGGGCTGTTCCCGGTTCGCCACTACTATGTTACCGAATGCTTATGGTCAAATGGAAACACCAAAAAGACATGCTTCAACGCCTAATTCAACAAAAACTAAATTTCATAAGCAACTGGTGTCATGGGGAAGGTCTTCGGATTAACGCTTCAAAAACAAATATGATAACGTTTACCAGGAAAGGAATGTTCCAGCTTGTATAACCTCTCCTGGAAGGAATTAGAATAAAACAAACGAAAGGAGTCAAATATTTGAGTATAGTCCTGAATGAAAGGCTGACTTGGAAATCAAATATTGAGAAGACAATATCTAAAGCAACAATGGCCCTTGGGGCCTGCAATAGATTTTTTTAAATTAAATTGGGTTTGAAACCCAAAGTTATTAATTGGATATATGATGCTATAATAATACCGATGGTCTCATATGCTGCATTCGTGTGGTGGCCCGAAGTAGAACAAACAGATGTCAAGAGGCTACAGAGTCTTCAAAAGTAAGCCTTTGCTGTGAGGTCAATTTCACAGACACCTCTACGATATCCCTTGAGAATCTGTTGTTGAATTTTCCCAAACTTGTAGCTGATCCATGGACCTTGTTTTTCAAGTTTGCTTGCTGTAGCGCAGTCGACTGCTAGGCTAAGGAGCACTGACTTCCTCGTCACTTTTACGCATAACGTTTCATTCACCAACCGATAGCTCTTTATTTTGTGTGTTAAGGAACTTCATTATCATATCGGTGGATTCAAAAAAAAAAATGAATGAATGAATGAATTGATTTATTTCCCAAATATATGTACAATATTACAATCCAAACTTTACAATTAACTTCTAAAAAATTTTTATTACATTACCGAACGTAGTTTTAAATGAGAACAAAGAATAAATATCATAAGAAATAACCATTAAAAAATAAACATCATACAAATAACATCATGTATAGCATTCATTTGTGCTATTTGGAAAATAGGCAGTTGCGATTCTTTCAAGAGGAATTTTTCCCTCTGGTACAACACTCGGGCTGACCAATTCCCCAGGCTTGAGGGATTCTTCCTTTCCTTTCAAACATTCTGCTGTGTTATTATTTTCACAAATGAAGATCACGCCTCCTTGTTTTCCGTTGATCCCGTAGAATCTTGGAGGGTTAGGAACCTCTATTTTTCCTCCACGATCGCTTCCAGGATAAAGTTCTGGTTATCTTACATCTGATCAGATGAGAATAAAGTCTTGGGAAAATCAGAATTTAATATTCCCATCCTTATGCCCTCCGCAGCTTATCTGTAAGAAGTTTTTTGGGGAAGTGTAGATTGCTCCTTTTGTGAGCCGTGGCTCGCTTCATTCCTTGTTTCAGTTCTTTCTCTGATGAGCTTCCGGAGTATAACTATCAGAGTGAGGTCTTTTTGGTTTGTCCTCTGTTTGTATTTTTAGGTATTTGTTTTGATTTTATGTGATTGGTTTAAAGCCAAATCCCTGACTTCTTCTTGAGAGTAACCTTTTTTCCTAAACCATGCCATTCTTTTCCTGGTGGCTCCACTCAATTTAGGCAATTCTGGAAGCGGGATTTCGGCTTTTGCTCCCTCTGCCTTTTCCAGTATGGATGGATACATCTTCCTTAGATGTATCGTCTCTGGCTGAGTCTGGGCTTTCAGGACTTCCGCCTGTCTTTATTGATTGTTTAGGACAGCTAAAGGCCAGTACCCATTAAGAGTCCCTCTATTTTTTGTGGTTTTTCATCCTCATTTTTATTGTTGCTAGAGCTCTCTGGTTTGGTTTGATTTATTTAGTTTTTGTTGTTACTCATTGTGTTATCGCGAGAAGCGGAGATCTAAAGGTCACCCCAAGCATTATCCTGCTCTTCTCGGGTAAGACTATGCACTCCCTTGATCACGCAGCCCTCGGCACATGGTGTTCCACCTTGGCAAGTTCTCCCGAAAGGTATGAAACTTAAAGGGAGCGTGGTACAGAAGCTCCCCAGTTCAGCTCAGCCGGATCGGACTTGCCATAGAAGACCAGATTTGGATCAGGCAGTTCCCAGGTGCGCGCGCACGAAAATACAGCACTCAAGAAGAGAGAATATGGCTGTGGTGTGTGGTTCATGGACGCTCTTGCTTGGCACATGAATTGGGCTATGAAGACCCCGCCACTTTCGCACCCTAACGAGGAAATACTTGGCAAATACTTAGGTACGTCTTGCGACCATCTTAGAATTTAACGTCGCAATACGAATGCCCCCGCCTGTCCCCATTAATCATTACTTCGGATTCTTTAAACCATTCCTATTCAATTATTCCATCCAGACAGTGTTCAGGCAGGAATCAGCCTGCTTTAATCACTAGATGCTTCAGGAGAACCCTACACACCACTGGTAGCCCGGACCGCCACCGGCAGGTCGTCCTACAGGACATGCCAACACTGTAAACGATGAACCAACATCGTAAGACACAGGTCCAACTTAGTATTTTTACCACAACAACTTTAATATGCGCTATTTGAGATGGAACTACCGCGGCTTCTGACTACAGCCTTACACTCCAATTGGTACTCGATAAAGGATTTAAAGTGTACTCATTGCGATTACGAGGCTTCGGATGAGTTCCGTATCGTTATTTTTCTACAGTACCTCCCCATGCCGGAAGTGGGTAATTTGCGCACCGGCTGTGTTCCTTGGATTTAGTAGCTGTTTCTCAGGCCCCCTCTCCGGAATCAAACCCTGACTCCACGTCACTCGTTACAACCATGGTAATCACAGAATCTACCATCGACAGTCTGTTGATAAGACATTTGAAAGATGCGACGCTGGTACGAGGACCGTGCAATCAGCTGAAAGTTAATCAGTCACCAAGAAGTACGGGGCTAGTGCCTCGATTGGTTTTTATATAATAAAAGCGCCCCTTCCATTTTTGGTTAGGATTCTGTTTGCATGTATTAACTCTAGAATAACCACATTTATCCAAGTAATGGACTATCCAAGGAATCATAACTGATTTTAACGAGTATTTTGCGGTTTCAACTTAATTTCACTTGCATGGCTTGATCTTTGAGAGAGTCATAAGACTACTGGTAGGATCAACTAAGGAGTAGCGGGTACACTAGATATCATGTATGTGTGGCGTTAACACAGATGCGATACTTGCACAAGCTGCAGGACGCGCGCCCGAGTTGTGAGTAAAATCGCTTAGTTCAAGGCAACCGCACTAATGCGCTGCGACATAGGAATAACGCTACGAGGTTTATACCAAGACCCCCTATAGAAGACTTGGCCCCGTCACGGACCTAGGCGTCACTGCCTAAGCGACTGAGGAGAGCGACGCTATCACCCAGAAAAACCCAGAAATCGAATAAAATGGTTTAAAATATTTTAACTGTGTTTTACAGGCCCCTACTGTACTTTGGAGGGTTTTTATAACTTTTTTATTTTTCACTCTTAGGACACCATCACCTCCCTACAAGAGAACTGGAATTTCCATGAGACGTTCCGCTGGAATGTCTCGCAAAAACTCGAGATGCATATTGGTTAAATTTGTTTTATTTTTACTAAAATGAAACGGATTATTGTGTACTGCAATTATAAAAGAATAAAAACCCTCAAGGTGGTTTTCGAAAAAAAGTTTATTTACCGAGATACAGAATTTAGAAAAAAGTCGAGAATTTTCAGTCGGAAGTACATATCGGTTCGTAAAATAAAATAATTTTCAATAAGTTTGCTATTGGAGAGGTATATTGGGATATTTTAAGGCTATTTAGATATGTCACCGGGGAACGGGTTACTTCGAGCTTCCACTTATGCTACATCTCTCATGTCTCCTTACAGTGCCAGACTAGAGTCAAGCTCAGCAAGATCTTCTTTCTCCGCTGATTTTCCCTAAGCCCATTACCATGGCAGTGGTGTCGCTGGATATTAGATAGCAACAGAGGGAATCTCGCACCCATTAATGTGCATCACAAAGATGATGATGCATTTGATTTGATTTTTTTTATTGGGCGTTATACTGTCTACCCCGATACGGGTGGGCACTTTTTACATTGGTTTTTCCTTTATTTTACCACATCTTCTATCGGGTTTTTATAATGTTTCTATATTATATTTCCCCCCTGTTCCCAATCTTCCCTAGTCCTTCATCCTGTCCCTTCATGGCGAGTCCGGCGGCAGAGTCGCAGCGCCCCGTGGTCTAGGTCCCTGGTATTATAGTCCAGGTGGGCACATCCTATATCAATTGAGATACGTAGCATTAGCCTCGTCAAGGATGAGGGTGAACCACAAATGGCACAGGTGGCATTTAGTTGTCTCCCATAGCCAGTCGTACATTATCATCGGCACGCCAGTAGCCTCAAGTTGGGCGTTGTCCTTCGTACCGTGCGCGGAGTTTGAGTCATCTCTTCTTCTCTGTTGAAAACCAAGGGGCTCTGTTAGGTTGTGCGAGTAGTTAGCACATAACCCCTACACCACTTCGAGGGGGCTGCCTCCTATGGGCGAGGACCTCTTGGTATTGCCATGGAGTCTCCCCCTCTGGGTAGTTCTACGATTGTTGATGGATGCTTCACTCCTCGGAGTGGCTACGATCCTCGGTGTAGAGAGGGAACTGCAAGCCCCCTATTTGGCGAACTGGACTCCTGCGAACGCAGTCCACGTTAAGCCTACCTACTTTCCTTATCCTACCACTTACCGACCACTGTCGCTATTCTCTACCTAACATCTCGTAGCCGTCAAAGGGATTTATGGCAGAAGGCTAATTCTCCTTACTAACACCCTACTCCGTTGCCCGCCCCTGACCTCGAGGAGGCGGAGAAAGACTAACACACTGACAGCGCCTGTCTACATGTTATTGATTCCTGTCACGTCGGAAAGTCAACAAGTTTTTAGCACTGCCTGGGTATTATTTCCACAGGATGAGTTATCCAAAATACTCCTGTAGGGCCCCAGGGGCTGTTTTCACTAGACGAGGATGATATGGGGTTGTCCACAGAGGACCCACCACCAACCCTGACTGTAGGCTAGAAGCCTCCTTAGTCAGTTCCTCGTTCCGACATGCATATAATCATCCATTCCGTGAACTTGTGCTTAGCACATTGTCTCCTTTCCCTGTGCCACTTTCTGTAACCCAACGTCCCACACCTGTGCACGTGACAGGGTATGGGACGTATCGGTACTCTTTATAACCCTATCCGAGTCCCCCTCAGCATAGCGCCCTGTGCACTATGCTTCATTGGGTCGCGTCACTCCTCGTGACTCTGCCGTCGCTGAAACCTGCAACAGTAAGCAAATGTCAGTCACACATCACAGTCCTGTAAATAACATACCTTAATCTACTCTAACCAAAGGGCTGAGTCCTATTACTAACTACTAACTAGCTCACCTACCTTTCACCTTACCCTAAAACCTTACCTACTACCTCTGGGAACAAGCCCAAGTCACCTCACACTAATTGCATTACCCTATCCCTACCTACTTACCTAATACCTAACCTACCTCAGGGTAAAAAGCCCGAGTAACCACACACTACCATTAATCCTATTTCCTACTAACCTCACTAATCCTATCCTATGACTACCTTACCTACCTAACTCTAGGTACTAGCCCGAGTCACCGCACACTAACATTAACATGCCTTACCCTAAACTTAACACCGATTGCCTTACCTCCTACCTTTTTATCTTTTATACCTTCTCAGGCACTAAGCCTGAGTCCTTACCTATCGTGAGATTCCCTCTGTCCTATCTATCGCTAAAATTTCTCACACAAAAGGCTGAGTCCTCTAACCTAGCATGCCTTAGTCTATCCTTACCTAGCACAGCCAACTGGCTGCGTCCTTATACTAATCTGGCTTATAATTAACCTAACACCTTAGTGTTTCTACCACTTCACAACCAATCTTCTGCCATCATCTTTTCCCTATCGTCCTCTTCCTTCTTCTGTCCTATTTGTCGTACAGCTCTTCGGAAACTTCTTTTGATTCATCAAAGCTCTTCCTCTCCCGTGTAGAACCTCTCTCCGCGATGTATCTGCTCAACTCTCCTATTTCACCCTCATACGCTTCGCATTCCATGAGATCATGCTCCGCCGTCTCTTGCTGACCGCACTTCCGACACATTCCATCTTTCCTGAGGATCATTAATTTCGCCTTAAAATTTCACTTGTATGTCAGAAATTGGGTTGTGTAGTGATCCACCTTAATCTTCGGTTCTATTCACTTCCACGCATCCATCCAAAATGGGTAAGTCTCTCTTCCCTTCTCCGATGTCCTCCATCTTTCCTTCCACTTATCCAAGCATTCTTCCCTCCTACGTCTTTCTGCTTCCATCCTATCTGCTCCTCCTTCAACATCTGACCTTACTCCTACCCTAACCTGAACCAACAGGTCCCACGGGATTTCAGCTGCCACATCCCTAATTGCTTCATGCGTAAACGTCGCATAGGCCAACGTCATGCCCAGCAAAATTGTCCGTTGAGCCGACATCAACTTCCTCCTGACGACCCTATCCTTCAGAGCTTCGCCCCAAACTTCACAGCCGTATCTAACCATTGACACTATCACACCGTCATTCACTGCCTTCAACATTTCTGCCCCTATTCCTCCATTATCTCTCGCCAATCTTCTAAACTTCATTAACACTACCTTCACCTTTCCTATTAACTCCTCCACATGCTTCCTGTAATTGACACCAGATCGAATCCAATCTCTTAAATACTTAATCTCTTCAACACATCCCAAGCGAGCGTCCCATCCTCACGACCGGCATCCTTTCCCTATTTAGCGTGCCCTTTAGGCACCTCTCAGCATTTCTTCCCCTATGAATCTTCCTGACTCCTTCAAAATTTCTCCTTTCAATCCATCTAATCACGGTGCCTTCCTGTTCTTCGTTCTGTGTAAATTCCCGCACGTCCTCTCCTTCGCTTACTACCTCCATCCTTCCCCTTTTTCCCTGTGCCTGTCGTCATCGTCTTCTTCTGTGTCGTCTGGTGGTACTAACACCCTCAAGAATTCTTGAACACCCAACGTGTCTTCTATTTCCGTCGTTAACTAACCATCCTCCTTCAATACACCTCCCAACAACATCTCCTTCTTTATCTTTCCTCCTATAATCCTGTATGCATGACCCCATAGGTTCTGTTCTCCTTCCCTCATCTTTCTTTCCGGGTATTCCTTTTTCACCTTCCTAATTCCTTGCACGTATCTTCTTCTCACTTCCAGGTATTCCTTCCTTCTCTCTTCTATCCTCCTTCTTCTCCAACTTTGCAGCGCCGACCTCATCCTTCTCTTCATCTCTTCCAGACTGTCGTACCACCACGGGTATCTTCCGTCTTTTCCTGTCATCTTTGGTATGGCTTCTTCCGCCGCTCTCCCTAGGCTCTCCTCAATTCTTCTAAACATCTCTTTACTCCAGTCACCTTCTCTTCGACTCTCCTCCCATCCTGCTTTCTCTCCTTCCGTAACCTACTTGAACCTGTTCCAATTCGCCTTTCTCACGTTCCACCTCCTAACATCCTCATTCTCACCTCCTGCTCCTTCTCCTTCCACACTCAACTCGCTAATCACCATCCGGTGATCGCTCACAAGCTCCGACTGGACACTCCATCCTGTGAACTTCCTACTGACATCCACTGTCGCAAGTGTGATGTCAATGTTTGACACTCCACCTCTCGTGTCTTCGAACGTTGAACACTCACTCCTTCGTTATCACTTCCAGTCTCTGACTAATCACGAACTCTTCCACTCGTTCGACTTCGAGTTGAAACCACCAGCAAACAGCACCTTCCTTCCTCGTCTTCTTCGCTGGACTCTCCCAAGCTTCTGCAAGTTCTCTCGGATGTCCTCGTGGCCTCTGCAGTAAACACTCACAACAGTCATCTCACATTCACACACTCTCTCGTCAACTACCATGCAACACCTATCCGACTCATCGTCTCTCTCAAACACCTGCACTCTCTTATCTAACACCGCTAATGCCGCCCATACCTGTTCGTCACTCACCTTTCTGTCTTATAGCACTCTCACACCAGCCGCTGCAAATCGTCCTCCTCTCGTGTAGGGTTCCTGCAAACAAATCACACAACATCCCACTCACTCGCATTCTTCAACAACTCACCTGTCGCAACCACACCTCTTCCGCAATTCACTTGACCTATCCTAATCCTTATAACCAATCGATTCCTGGTATCTCTTCTCCGCCCGGCAATACACCAGACATTCCTTCCATCTCACGTCGTAATTCTGGTCGGTTCGACCGTCTCTGTGGCAGTTGACGCACGTCTAGGTTACATCCTCCATCCAATCTCACTCCTTAATGTCGTGCTCCTCCGAGCAGCATAGCTTGGGCACGATTTCTTGCCATTACAAAATTTCGCTACATGGCCAAATCTCTGACACCTGTAGTAGCGAGGAAGATCAATGTAATCCTTGACCCTACTTGACGTCCATCCTATAAACATTATATCCTTCTTTCTCAGCACATTCCTCATCCTACCGCTGCACTCCACAACGAGACTCCCTAGCTTCTTCCTTCTATCTCCCTTTCCTTCCACGATCGTACTCCTGATCCTTAATTCCTCCTTCATTTCCTCCTCCGTGAACTCTTCCTTCAGGTTTCTTTCGTCTTCCTTATCCTAAACCTTATCCTAACTTATCTACCTACCGCTTACCGTACTTTGTCTATTAGTCTAAGCCTACCTAGCTTCTCTTGGCCGTCGCAGGGATTTATGGCAGGGGGCTAATTCCCCCGACTTACACCCTACGGCGTTGCCCGCCCCTGACCTCGAGGAGGTAGAGAAAGGCCAGCGCCTGTCTACATGTTGTTTCAAGTGTTGTACTAAAGCCTCGAAAAATTTAATTTGATCGCTGTTGATCGCTTGTCACGTCGTAAAAGTTTCAAAAGTTTTGAGCACTGCCTGGGTATTATTTCCACAGGAGGAGTTATCCGAAATACTCCTGTAGGACCCTAGGGACTATTTTAACTAGACAGTCCGATTCCTCTGGTTCAAACCAGTTCTGGTTCGATCGTTTAATCGTAAGGCGACCGTGGAGACAAGAGGCCCGTCCACCGCGGCCGCGCCGGCGCCCTCCCAGAGGGATTGACCCGCAGACCAGGCAGACGATGGCGAAAACGCCAATCGACTCGCTCAGGCCCGACTCCTGGCACGTCTACGCTTCCCGACAAAGCCCGATACACCCCGATTCTCAGACCCAATTCTTGTTCCGAAGGTATAGACCGCTTTGCCGACTTCACTTACCTACATTATTCTATCGAATACAGGCTCTAAACCTTAGAGTTGGTTACTATGTTAAAGTATCTCTGCTAAAGATATGGTTACGATCCGGTGCAAACTTTCCACGTTGCTGTATCCCGGATTTTGAAGGTCTGAGGGGAAGATCCGAACACCGCACCGGTGTTCTTCACGTTCCAAGCCCTATTTCCTGCTAAATGATTCCTGGGAAGTCGATCACTTATAGAGAAAAAACTCTCTCCGGATCTCCCGACGGTTTCCAGGTCTCTATGGGTTACCCCGACGAGCACTCGATGAGGGCCCGCATAGGAACGTTTCCGCAACCGGGTTCTAAATAGAAACCGGATTCCCTTTCGTTCACTGAGTGCCATTACGTCATCGTCATCCACCGTAGGTCACGAGTTTTATAACACGTCCCCCTGTAGAAGATTCGGCCCCGTTACGGACCAAATACGCGCGCGCCACTGCCTCTGTGAGCGCGAGATTTACATAATACTCGTACTTCGTCTCGGCTACCTATCGACATTTCTTCTTGGGCTTAGGGTAGACTTATTCTTGTTGAACAGCTGTTCACAGCTGCGCCAACGGCGGCTCCAGGTCGGCTCACGCCGCGACGCTCCTACTAGTCAGGGCAAAATGGCCCAGACCCCGCGAGTGGACCGCCCACTTTGCCATCCATTTTCAAGGCTAGTAGCTTCGGCAGGTGAGTTCTTAAACACCGTCGTGGACAGCTGCGCCTAATTTTCAGCACAGCCATCGTAAAAATTAAATTCACGCCAGTTGGTTAAGTTCCCTTTTCAAATACAATGAATAAGAATCTTGAGTAGATCCCTTCTTACGATTGATAAGATATTAATTAATTGAGAGTCGGCCGGTAGAATAAAATCAGAATTTTAGCAATTGAAATACTCTTACTAAGCAAAATAGTAAAAGAAGTACACTACAATTGAAAAGAAGTCTTAGATCTCAAAATCTGTTTACTGCCGCTATTTAATATTTAAACCTAAAAAACTAAGAAAGATTAAAAGTTGTTTAAATTTTGTTATTACTTCTCAAAATCAGTTTTAGTTAGTGTTGTAGAATATTCGAACAACAAATTTGTACAAATATGAACTCCTGACGTTTTGAAAATTCGAATTAGTTTAGGTTGGCTGAAGAATTGTATAGGCTGTATGCCAATACTATCCTGGAATCGAGCCTATTCTATATGTGTTAAGAATTACCGAAGTTATCGTGAACACATCCACATTATTGTTACATAATGATATACGCCACTACAAGGCTCCTGTTTAAGCCATTTTGGGGGTTCTGGGCACCATGATCGAAGAAAATACAAAAAATTTGCTTGAAATTCTATCATGAATGGTATGAACATCATCAATGAAATAGGCAGATTTCCATGAAATGTATACTTGGGCATGTAAGCCTCCCATTAAAGAAATCGACAGGGCCTAGAAACCGTATCGTTGTCTGTCCGTCTGTGGAATAGTTCTTGATAAGATTGAATCCAACCTCAGGAACCTCCAGGTTTAAAAGATTTACCATTATTAAGTTTCATTTTATAATATTACATATTTTCGCAACCCTTTTACGCGTACTGGTTGTATTAGCATAAGTTTAATCCGATGTTCTTGGAACTAAATTCTTGGCGGATTAATAACCTAATTGGCACGCGTAATAATCTTTTCTCTCTCTAACTTTGTAGCTGAATGTCTTGTTGCTAAGCAACACCTCGTGGGCCTTGTCCGTTTATATTTTCGTTTTATAAATTAGCCCTTTCATGCAAGACAACTAATTTGAATTTAATATGCAGTAAAATTGTAAGTATTAATGTTACTGATGTCCCTCTAACGAGATCACGTTGTCGTGATTATATGTTGTCTCGATAAATGGCTAATACCGTCGTGATTTTGTTTTAGGAGAATTTACGAGTGCTCTTTAACTATGAGTACTTCCAGTAATTAATTATGTTTTAGATTTCTAGTATACTAATTTTCACTTTTTCCGACTAAAACTGCAATATCGAGCCAAGATGCTGACACCACGCGTCTTAGTTAACATCGACATGAAAGGAAGTCAATTAAAATTTTTAGTAAATGATTAAGTTCATAAGCAAAATTCCAAAGAACATTAGAAGCATTACGTCTACCCCCAAGATATCATTTAAGTTTATTATTCCTCTATTTTGGCAGCAAAGTTGCAAGATATTTTATTTTTACATCAAGAAGTGGTGCTTGCAGGTTTTAATTACCAAAATTAAACTCATAAGTAAACTTTTAGAATCGAGTATTTATTACTACGACCTCAGTTATCCCAATCTCATGTGTTTCGTCCATTAGGTAGAGATAGAACGCTACAGTATTGAAAAAAATATCAAATGAAATTCCACCGATCTGGATGTCCGGATACCTGCTCATCTGTACGATCATTACTTTTCGACTATCTAATTGCATACACGTAATAAGATAAATAACCTTCAAAACCATTTAAAAATATATATAAATATATTATATATATATATAATATATATATATGTATGTAAATGGTTTTCAAGGTTATTTATCTTATTACGTGTATGTAATTAGATAGTCGTACTACTTTATTTATGTCATATAAATCAAGAAAATGCAGTGGGCATAATGAATCACTATATATCTAACTATTTTTTATTATATCAGAAGACCATTGACATCAGTTTTAAAAAATTATATGTTTTGTAAGAGTTCTTAACTACAGTAATAAGTACTCTGTATGAATCAGAACTTTTTAAGCCTATGTACTACTGTTATTGTAAAAACTTTCAATGAATATTAGAATAGAATATTAGCTAATATTAAACAACAGTATTTGTTTACAAAGTACGAAACAATTTTTAAACAACACTATTTGTAGATGTTGTTCTTAAATATGCACTTAGCTAAAAATATGAAGTCTTCTGGAATGAATGAAGTATTACAAACTCACTAAAAATGTGAGAACAATCTGAATCACTACAATATAAATAACAGAAAAGCAATTTCTTGAGGTCTGTGTTTACTTTTGTTGGGTCTCGAATAACTTATGCAACTTCAATCCAGGAGAAAGAGCTTGCTACTATGGTAGACCATTCCATAACTTACAATATTGCAGACAGATCAGCTTTAGGGCATAATTTCGTCCTACATAAAATGGCCAAGAAATGACATATATCTTATATTCTTATCTTTCCTGGTCATATTTACATTTCGTGGTGAGTCTACTGAATAAATAATTAAATAATAAATATTTACCCCTTTCCCCTCAACAATCACCACATTCTTCAAGAATGAATGAATTATAAAAAAAAAACCAGTCTCTCTTTTACCAAGTCCGTTAAATATAAATTCAAAGGTAAAGTAACAAATCTTACACATTACATTTCTTAATCATTACTGTACGAGCTCTGATTAAAAGGCATAACTAACTATAATAATCATTGAATACGGAGAGTAAAGTAGGATTGGGGACTTTCAACAGGTATAGAAACTAGTGATCGATTAAATAACGTAAAAATATTCCTGTCTGAAATAATTATCCTAACACATTAGCCAAGGTCCAACTTGCATTGCTAAAACATAAATTTGCTTTTCCTAAAATATATAGAGTAATTATCCTTACAATAAATCGATTGTGCACTGATTTTGCGCTAGGTAGAGGTCGATATGGGATGGCACAATAAAGGTTAAACATATAATACTGAAATATTTACTTGTATTAAATTTGTTAAGCTTTATAAAGTAAAGAAACCATTGGACACTAAATTTCAAAATAAATAAAAAGACTGAAATTATAAATTTTCAGCCAAGTAATCAGTATGTGTATGGTTGACGTATGGTATGGTAACGTCGATTTCACTCTTTTTAGCAGTTTTTTTGCTTATTTCACATAGACTAGGATGTACATTAAAACAGTACAGATTGGCTCTCCCCATATATCCTGTCCTTTGGCTCCATGACCAGATCAGATCAGATACGGGATGGCAAGGTTAAAAGCATGTCAGACCTCGGGGCAGCGTAACAGGACTAGCAGGAATCAATATCCTGGCCCGGATAGCCACTCTCAATGAACTGATGTTTACCTTTTCATTTTTGTATGTGTTTTAGAACTGTTTCAAACCAAAATTTAAAATTACCTCAAACTGAGTTAATACGAAAGATATCGCGTACACATGCAGACACACACAAGACAGAAACATGTGTTTCACCATTTGGTGGGAGAGACCGCGCCAACGCTCAGAAAATGAAAATTCACAGACGCTAATTATAAAATATAACGAAGGACTTGAAAATAGTGGACTTAATCCTAGATTATACATTTAGTAAACTTTTATACATTAAATATATATATATATATATATATATATATACATATATATATATATATATACATATATATATATATATACATATATATATATATATATATATATATATATATATATATATATATATATATATATATATATATATATATATATTGAGTTACAAATTTCTAGCCTATAGGTTTTCATAAAACTTGTTTAATCGATCAAATAAAGGTACTTAAGAAACTCAAAAAAAAGGTTTTGAATTGCCATACATGAAATCCATATCCATCAATCCCAATTTTCATTAACAATCCTAGTCAATATTACAGTAAAAAGTCCTTTACTATTAAATTGTTATAAAAATTACATTTCAGATTAATCTAAGTATGCATTTGAAATTTAATTATTCAACCCAACAAATAAATTTCACCATATGGGTAATTAGATAATGAAAAATGTTATAAGATTAACTTTTACAATTTGCTTAACTCATGTGTTTTTCTCTTTGCCAACATGTTTAACGGAAGCCCTATATATTCAGTTCACTTGTTGACTTATAAATGTTTTTGAGTACCAAATTTCAACAGTTCAGCTTGTTCGGCACTAGTAGGGCGTAGAGTCAGACAACAATCGGTCGCTGGACACACAGCCAAAATATATACCAGATAAGTTTGTATGAGGCGATATAGAAACTGTTAGTTCCAGATTCTAGCGTCGAGTTTTAGTAATGCATCATTTCAGTAAAATAAAACTAATAAATCTGTAGTAAAATTCAAAGAAAACGTTGACTATAAAACCAGCAAATACATTAATATATACAGACAGTTTTAAAAAGAAATTTGTCAAACCTATTCGAAATATTTGGTTTTACTCAAACAGAAAAAGAGATGCATCACCTGTTAACCCAGTTACATGATTTAATAAGCCATTAAAGTTAGGAATACAACTGCTTGGAAAGTACCTAAATGGCTAATAAGTAATACAATACAAATAATTGAGATTTTCACTGTCAGATTCTTACTTCTGTACATTTTATAAATTCATATTTTTTTTAATCCCGAAGATTTGTTTGCATTGAATAAAATAATAGTATGGAACCAAAACTTATTATATACATTTTCTGGAGAAAATAAAATATTCACATCCAACTTTCCCTTCAATCTGACGTATAGAACAGCTAGACAGCATGTTGGTAATATACAGCCAGATTGTTAAATTAAAATTCAATTAAGGAAAATATTTATTTGTATTTCTATTTGTACAGTGATTTTAATATTCCGAACAATAAAAATGTTTTATTATCAACATGAGATACACAGTTATGCAACATATTCTTCAACACTAACATGAGCATGTCTCGTCTGCCAGATTAAACAGGTAAAATGTTTACCCTAGTTAAACTCATTACTTAATTACATTTAGCCCTCTCTAATCGCTCTATGTCACTGTTGTATTCTGTAATGATCCCAGACTGTGAGCCTGCAAACCCTCGCAATAAATAGCAATTTAATTTAATGCGCTCGTCGTAAACTGACGCTCACTATTCCAGTTGTGACTGTTCAGTTCTTGCAGGTAAATATTTCTGTAGGTGTAAGATTGGTAAGTACAAGGAGGGGCTGCGTTATCGTAATGTGATATAATAAGTATTTGGCAATACTAGTAAAGATTGTTTAAATCTAAACAGTTTGTAATGAATGTTTACATTATGATGTTTAGATGAAGATGAATGTTAAACTTGATAAAAAATGTAATGGGGAACATTTCAACATTAAGGCCTTAGTAATACAAGATACTAAATGGAAGAAGAAAAAACGTTAATAGATAAAATTAAAAGCTTAACGAACTGTGTTGTGTTTCTCATTCATTCCACAACGTGACTATACCCGATGTTTCTTCATTATATTGCCACCATATAACGTATATTATTTAGAAACGAAAATCGTAATAAACTCCAATCAATTAGTGAACGATTACTGACTACCGCTGGGAAGATGCAAAAAATATTGAATAGAAGAGCACGTTAAAAGTAATATAATTCCATCCTGTATTTGAACTTAGATAATGTCCTTCTCAATTCTATTCAACTTACTTTTCAATCTGGTGATATTCATCTAATGATTTTCTGAAAGATAACATTTTGAGAGTAACGATCTAAAACTACTGAAATATTAATTCAGTATTTATGACTTCTTGAACATGATTATATAATATTTATAGTTTCCGAACGGCCATATACTAATGTCTCGGGCTATCCTTGCGAACTGCGACAGCTCTTTCGGGTAGTAAACGAAAAACGTATCTCGAAATAGTGAGTAATCACGTAACATTATCAGAATTATCAGATTCTAGATTGTGTGATCAAAGATTCCTAAGAAAGCTTCCAAACGTTGTAAACTAATTTGGCTCATTACATATATTCTGCAGAAGAAAGGAAAAGTTTCAAACCGAGCTTATTTCGTTATCTTTACAGCGATAAGACGGTTAATATTTTCACTAATAATGCTGTAAAACCAATTATTATTATTTGTTAATAATATAAAATGTATGAAGTAGTATTCGGTCATATTTGTGTGGAAAAAAGAAGTTAATATTTTGTTGACTCATTGTGATTCATACAAGAAATTATTGTCCATTGTAATGCTTATTTTAAACGTCGTTATTTAAAGTGTCACTAATTAATCAATGAAGATCATTAAAGGAAAATGCTGGCATTTCATTTCCGATTAGTCAGTCTTCTTAATGACCAAACTTCCGTTGTGAGGCACTAACAAGCCTACTTCCTGCAACAACAAACGTAGAGCTCTAATTTTATTACTTAATGAGATCGATTCCCCTGCCTCCTGTAAGCCTTTCACATAATTGGAACCTCCTACTGCAACGTTGTAAATTCGCTTAGTCTGTTGACTTTTAACAATAGTATCATCCAGTCAAGACCATCAATATGAAAATTTGTATTTAAATGTATTTTTCCACGGGGAAGGTTTATATGCTATGCCCATTGAAGTAACACCCTACCAGGTACACCCTGCACACTATAAACTGCAATTACGGGACAGTTATGTGTATTACAGCCAAGCACTATCTGAATGTGCTAATTTATGATGTATATTTGCCTTTAGGATAAATTTCTGGTTGAACTTAAAGCTTGAGTGTTTGTCCACTTTATAATAAAGTACATGTACGTGTACAATTGCTATAAACATACACAGATTTTCTTGATCGTGGCAACAAGGCAAACTCTATATCGGCGTTGGAAATATAATTCGCTTGATTCAGAAGTGCAAATACACGAGCAAAGCTTACGAAACACATGCGGAGCCAACGGAAACAACTAGTGTTAGTATAAAACTGAATCCAAAAATATACTTAAATATAGCATACGTTACTGTGAGTTTATGACATGTCTATTGGATTACAAATTTATCTTTAAAATTATCTTTGCGTAAAACGTACTAAATGTATTAGATACTTAATCACTTAATTTAAAAAATTACATAGGTGAAGATATTACTATGATGGTTTTTCTGTTTTATACTAACACTTAAAAGTGTTTTAAACAGATACCCAACAGAAATTTTATATCTATATTAAACTATATTATTTATGTAACAATACATAACAAACAACTTTTACTGTAACAACAAGACAAATAACAGAAATATATATTTAAAACCCTTATAATGAAGAAATAAAATTGTGTACGCTTTAAACAAGGCATTATACGATAGCAATTGTAAGGCTAGACAATGGTGTGTTACTATCTCAATAATTAAATTCAGCCCCCATATAAGAATTAATGCATTATTCACAACAAAACGTATTATAGGCTTGCTGAAATTCAGCTTGGATACACTGTATGCATTGGATGAATGTAATTAGTATATAAACACTATTGTTTTTATGTTATACTTTTGAATCTAATGGAATGATACACGAATACCTAATCGCAGATCAAATAGTGTACTGAGTGTTTCTAAGATTGGGACAAGTTATAATGTGATATTAAAAACCCCTGAGGAAAACAGAAGATAGGACGTCGTTCAGTGGAGAACAAGGGAAAATTTTTTGATACTCGCAGAAAGAAGTGGATAAGCCTTTAAAGGTAAAAATTAATAAGGAATAATGAACGTATAAAAGAAATTAGTTCTGGCCTCACCTTACCCAATTAGTTAAACTAACAGAATAATAATGAACCGACAAAAGCAATATTATTTCGTGAGTTCGAACTTTCAAACGGAGATGCCTTCCAAGGATATTTCCACAGAAAATGTCAAATCATCATTTATTAGTGCTAATAATGAACTTTGATGCTTGATCTAATATAAATAAAAACTATTCAACGATCTGAAATTTTGTTTATCGATACAAGAAGGCATAATAGAACTGAATTGACAAGGATCATCTCGCTGTCAGACTCCACCAAACACTATCAATATCTTTGACTCAGTTAGCATTTTTCATTGAATCTGTGTTGAATGTTACTCGTATTTTCCAAAGAGGGTGTTCGAAAGGCATTACACAGATAACTTTTGCTAAAGAATATTTACTAGACCTTTATAGCGGCTAGATATGTGGTAATGAAATTTAGAATCATAAAGCATATTTATATTGCAATAAAATTAAAAACTATAATTTATATAATTATATAGTGAAATTAAATCTATAATCTTTCAAAAACAACAGGAAACATATTTTTAGAAGAACCTCCCCTCACTCTTCTTATCTGTTTGTAATAGTTTAAGAAGGAACATTTATATTTACAAAGTTTCTTATTCACTGCCTCTTTCCACCTAATTTAACTAAGGATTGATTGGCCTTAACTACAAACATTTTGTATTTACCTTAGAGGTTTCTATAAATACGTTTGTTTTGTGAGAATTTTTCCAAAAGTCAGTTGTCAAAGTTTGAAAACTTAATTATTTGTATTGTTTACGTTATAAATGGTACATAAAGAGCGTTTAAAAGAGGTCACAGATCATAGTCCAGGAGCACTGTTCACTGTGTAAAACACAACCTGGATTTTCTTTGATCATCGGCAGCGCTAATTTTAGTGGAAGTAGGAATGGGAGGGCAGAAAAACTGTTAAAATGTATTAACAGGTATTTTTATCTCAGTCTATATTTCGTTAGCTTTACACATTTAACATAAGAAACATAAATAACAAATATAATATCATCAGACAACCAAATAAAGATTATAAAGTCGCCACTTTGAAAGCCTGCATACGGTCGGCTAGCGCTAATTAAAAATTTAATTAAAGTGTCTCAGCCTTATTCTTAATTATTTCAAGCTAAGAAAAGTCTGATCTGAGTAAAAATAATAATTTAATATTTTTTACCTTTTGACAACTTCATGTTTACTTCTTCCTACACTGCGGAACATAACATTCCCAATACCATTCGTCCGAGCAGTGTAGAGTTCCAGGTACTTATAAATTGATTTATTTATAACATTTTAAGGTTCTTTTACTAATTTTAAGGTTTGCTTATTTCTCTTCTGATACAAACAGGTTGTTAAATTCTTTGTTTGAAGGTTATTTTTGACGATGGAAGGTCAAAACCTCAAAAATAACCTTCCAACAAAGAATTGATTCTCGGTACGGACCCGGAACCAGTAAACAAATCAAAGACCTTGAGAGCTTGCATCTTAAGTTAACTAAACACATTATTCATTTAACTTTTTGCGTAAATGTAAGGTTGAAAACCTTATGCCTATAGGGTTGACTCTAAAAACACCTTTTCATAGTAGGCAATCCAGTAAAATTTTGTCTTCTGCTTCTAAATCTTTACTTGAAGAAAGAATTTGCATATCATCATCGTGAAAGATGCCTCCTCCAAAATAGTATTGAGTGTAAAAAAACTGAATTAAAAACACTGATCGGTACAGAATTCAACAACATTCTCGAAAGCATCCAAAATAGATGTAAAAAAGTTTCTGAAACAGATAAGAAAAAGAAAATCTCCAGACTGGAAAAAATTAGGCCCAAAAAATGTAATTTGCCTAAAGATGTCAACGTGAATACGGATGCAAATAATAAAAATGTAATCAAACTCTCTTCAAAAATCCTCAATGAAGCGGAAATATCAGTCTTATCCAAGGGTTTAAACTTTTCTGTGGCACAAAAATCGGTAAAGGCACTGACTGGATTTCGTAACTGGAATCGAGTCGGCTGTTTCACAGTTACCAAGGCCATGTCGATCCTTGGGAAAGACGACACGGTCAAAATCTTACCAGCCGATAAAGGCAACGCTACTGTTGTACTTGACTCAGTAGCGTATAAAGAAAAGATTGCGGAAACCTTAAATACTGGCAAATATACAGTTTTAAATAAAGACCCGACTGATTCATTTGAACGCAAAGTAGCAAACACCTTAAGAAAACATAAAGAATTTTTTCCAGATAAATTTAAAAAAAAAAAAAACGATGGCAAATGTCCGGAAATATCCTGTTTCATCACAGGTTGTTAAATTGTTGGTCTATCAAGAGAATCAATACGTTAAAAATTATTTAATTCCAGAATATTAACGAGGGATTAACATTACCCTTGATTTCACTATTGGAGAGGTCTGGAATGTACCAAATGAAATAAGGATGAAAGTATGATCCTTCCAGAAATCATGAAATCTCATCCCTTCCAGACTGTAGTGATCGGTGTCGTTGAAAAGTAACAAGATTTTACTTATTTTCCGTCATTCTATGTTGCTAAAATAGAACACTTTATTATGAAGACTGGAATGTACATTCTTTTTCCTTTTTAAAAACGAATACATAAGGTTATTCATAGAAAAACATAACATCCAATCAACATTCAGCGACAACCGTACTTAGCATCTGTACGTTGAACATTTAAAATATTCCTAAATATCCAGAACTGTCAGAAGAAACACATTACCAATATAGACTACAATAATAAATACATACATTGTATATTACCAAATAATTATAAACCACTACCCTTTTAGATCATCTACCAACATCAACTTTAAATAAAGAGCACGGTCATTGTTAGTTCTGACTAAAACGCCGAATGCAAAAGTATATTTAACCCATTTGGCGCAGTTTTTTCAATTATTTTCTGAAAATGTAATTATAAATGGTAACTATATTAAAATCTGTGACGTCAAAGAAAGTAATTATTGACAATTCTCAGTCAGTTACATAAGCTGTCATGGAGCATTGTCAATAACAGTTAAGTAGGTCTTGCCTTCTCTTTACGTCATCAATATTGATGTAAATCCCTAATATAAACTTACCTTCAAGTAAGCTTTGTATTCATTGTAACCTTAAAGTGTACCGATAATCAAACATTTAATCTTAGTGTTTCTAATTTTGGAGATGACTTGCGAACAGGTCAACACACAAATGATATCGCAAGAAAGAAATGTCTACTTCCCCAGGCACACTAAAGAGAAATTGTATCATCCCACAGAGGCTTCAATGACGCTCAGCCAAATTCCTTGGATGAACATGCACTATCACAAAATTCGTTCTTGCCTATGTTGAAATAAAGTTTTATGCAAAATTAACGACTAACAGATGAAATCTTTCACAATGTAATTTGGCACATGATACATTCACATTTTTGTTCATTAAGTTGCGTTTTATAACGGTGTTCAAATAATAAAAGTCTTGGTAAGCTAACGAGGGTACTACAACGCAAGAGTGCACTAAAGTGAAATGATGTCACTAACATTGACTCCATTTTATTACATATCCTTTGTGAGCTATGAATACTCTATAAAAAAAGTTTCACTTGTTAAAACCTAAATGATCGCTTCTTTACAAATTTATATATTTTCTCATTGCAACCATTAGTAGCAATAAAACACATGTAAGAATACTCCAAAATCCCATGGAGTGACATGCGCCATTATTGAATTGAGTATTCATCATGTAAAAATAAAACTTATTGAAAACTTTCAAATCCATTAGTCACTTCGTTTTTGAGATTTCGAGCGGACAGACAAAGAGAAATGACATTTTTTCCTGCTCCAAGAGTAATAGAGGTCGGTAACGCTCAGCTAAAAAAGCATACTTATACATCCCAACAATACTACTTATGAATACTTATACATATGAATAAGTATTCATATAAGCTTCTGTAATTTCATATTATAAAATAATTCATACAATCCTCCTAAATTTTATTTTTTCTTCTATATTGGTAGGCATTGGATAACAGAACTTGTAGAGAGGCTCGTACATGTAATGGTGTCAATGTAATAGATGATACGTTATATTAACGGATCACACACGTGATAGGAGTGATGTGATTAATTAAACACTAGCAGCTTGACACTGAACATGAGAATGCTATACAACCACATAACCTGTGTGTCACATTACAATGTGATAGATGATACGTGATATTAACGGATCACACACATGATAGGAGTGATGTGATCAATTAAACACTAGCAGCTTGACACTGAACATGAGAATGCCATACAACCACATAACCTGTGTGTCACCTCATTACAATGTAATTATATATTTCCGCAGTGACAAATGTCTCTACGAATTTCTACTGATTTGTTACTATGTGGCAATATTCCATCTGATACACTGAGGGAAAATAAAATGTTGCTTTTACTCTTTAATAAAATATGTTACATGTATTAAAGGGATTATTATTGACTATCCGTTACATTACACGCTTTATTACAAGTAATTTCCTGTTGAAAACAACAGAGACACGATGTGCTTATTCTTTTTAAATGGCATTTTTAACAGTCTGAAAGATAAGTTACACCTCACCCCCTTGTTAACTTTCTAGATGAATAGAGATGAAGTGATTTACTTTGGAGGATGTTTATATGACCACTTTGACACTGTAACTGTACTGAACGTGTCTCACATACTAACTGGTAAATAATAAGAGATGACATGGCAAAATCAGCTATTAGTATTCCCAGGACTTTTAATGGGCTTTGGCCAGGCAAAAAACCTGATAAACGTTATGTTAATCGTTGATATATTTTTTTATTCTTCTAATACCTTTATTTATGAATTTGTATCCTGCTTTTACTAATTAACTAGTGAGTGAGTGTTTATCTGCCTTGCAATAACTTTATATGTAACTTAATCTCAAGGGGTTTTATAAAACATTCTAACTTTAATTAGTCACCAAATTTGATAGAGTAGCATGAGAGACCTCTGGTTTGCACAATTTCTCTTCTTTTTATTATAGCTTAAAAATTGAATGTCACATGCTAGGGGTTCCTTTTAAAAAAATCTTGACTTAATCCCAAAATATCTCATTTGTGGGGGAGTAAAAAAAGTACAAATGTCAAAAACTGCTCAGTTAGTCTATAAACATCACAAAAATTAAATCACTCCATCTCCAGATATTAGAAAGTAAATAGGGGTGGGACATTTAAGACATATGTATCATAGTGTACATAAGTCCAGGAAAGGTTTAATAATTTTTAACAATTTCTCGTAAAGCAATGAGACTTGGTATATCAATATTACTTATATAAATATAAATCTTTATCCAATTTTCAGGTTTTTATCTCATGACGGGGACGGCCCGCAAGGAGTCAAAAGAAAACCCTAAATTAGAGCATAGTACATAACATTAAAGGTCTTTCATAGTAGAACACATTGTCACAAATCGGACCTAAAAAGTTTTACCCTTTCCAAAACGACGGTGTTTTAATGTCTCTCTTAAATTATGCACATTAGTATAATAGCACGTACTATTTTCTGTCTTAAACATAACATGCATTTAATGTAGTGAAATTTAAAATCAAGTACTTACAGTTATAGTAAATTTTCGAAATGCTCTTCAAGTGTCTGTTTCCAATATCCCAATCTCTGGTAGAAACAGGTAACAACATTTTGTAACATATTCAGAGGTATTTCCCGAATTTATTGAATGAAAAGATTAATTATTTCTTGTGTGTTGGCAGGCTTAGTTATGTAAACACTTTGTTTTAAATAGCCCCATAAAAAGGGTTTAAATCTGGTGATCTAGGTGGTCGTTCTTTTATTGTTCTACGTCCTATCCAACGATTGGGAAACTGCCCAGCAGCTTACCTGCTTTTGGTGCATAGCGAGATGGTGCCCCATCCTGTTGATACCATACTGTGTTATAAATTTACCCCACACAGTAGGAAAAGCCGATATAATTGTATCTCTCAACATCAATTCATATGAAACTGCAACCGATGAAAAAGGGTCCTAAAATGCGATTTCCAGCTATTCCAGCCCATATAATCTCTTTTTGGGGTTTCTGTGTATGGCTATTTTTTCATCCAGTAAGGATTTGTGTCGCTCCAATAACGGCAGAGTCTTACATCTCCGTGAATTTTAAAGGTAGCTTCGTCTGAAAATATAACCTTAGAAAAAAACATTTAGATCCTGTCCGAACCTACCCATCATTGTGTCACATAATTCGACTCTTCTATCATAATCGTCTTGCGAAAGCTCCTGAAGAAGTTTAAATTATAAGGATGATAATGATTTTATTTTAACATTTTTAACACTTAAAATTTGCTTATATACGAGTATGTAGCTAAATAAATGGAAGGGTACACAAACTAACAGCTCAAAATATATTATCTTGTTGGATCGTTAGGGGATTAACGCGTCCTTCATAGAATGGTTTATCTTTGTGGTCAGTGTTACACCTGGAAATTTTGTCTGAATTTATTTTATAGTGCGTTCGATCTAGAAATTGAGATTGCAACTGTTATATGATATGGTCTAAGTAAATATCGGGAAGTTTCGACATTCAAAGTTTATGCATTTTTAAAATGCAACTTAGTAAAGGTACTCTAATATTTAAACCAGCAAATATTTGATTACCTAAGATTTAGAGTTCAATTTATATAACTTCTTAGAACTTTGGACGGTCTTAAAATACAACGTTACACTTAATAAAAGACCCAGATTAATTACGGCAAATATCCATAAAACTGAAGAGGGATTCAAAGACAGTTATCTGCACTTTTGGTAAAAAGTTAATCTTCTGTCTTCTCGTCCTGATCGGACATATTCAAGAAGTTAATTTGACACCTTTAGCCAATCGTGTTCAATTGCATCCTTAATGTAAAATAGAGTGCGAGACATAACATTCCTTATGTGGAACTCTTAAAAGCTATTACTGGATAGAAGTCAATTGAACAAAGTTGCTCTACCTAGGATTATTCTACAAATAATCGTATTTATAATCTCTAAATTCATAGTGTTATAGTATCGTAAACTGTATAATATTTTAAAAATATAAAACCGTTATTTATTGAGACAGTTTGGTTTGTATGCTGCTTATCTTTATTGCAATATAATTTCTTTAAAGACAAGTTGATTTTTTGTACATTAAATCGCTAACTATCAACTGAAAATAACTATTGTTTGTGTATATTGTACAAAACATCCACATTCTTCATAGACGACGCTTATTCACAGGAAAAGTTAGCTTTGCCTTGTATCATGTCGCCAAGGCTAAAAAATACAAGATCGACCTACTTAAAACGACCTGTACTTACAACCTTCTACGGCTTCTGGAGGAACAGGATATTCTGGATGAGTAAGAAAGTGGTCTGGAACCATCTCTAATCGAGATCCTACAGTACAGCTACCAAAAGAATGTACATTAGACGATAAGTCATGTAATGTTGTAATGATATTTTTTCAACCTCTATCAGCAATTTCGGGCATAAGATTTTTTATTGGATTTAAAATGATGCATTATTGGTAATATTAAAAATACTGTCAACAATAAAAAGTAAGACTTTGTAGTCTTTGAGATAGATATATTCAAAGATTTAAACATTTTCACTAACTTTTGAAATTGTCCTTACTTACTGACTGTTAAGATTTTATTAACTAAAACACAGTATATTAAAGTTTAAAATAATCCTTATTTCAATTTACGAAGACAAATTTTGTACGTTTTTGCATTGTAAGTTTTCGGCATGACCTAGTCTCCTCTTAGATCGTCTGATGAAGAAAATCCTATTTATTTTTCGACTTAAGTTTTAACTACCGAGGATTACTTAGGATCTGTTTTTTTTTTACATAAAAAGTGTCACTGTCCATAAAATACTCCCATAAAATCAACAGATAACACAAATTTACAACCACACTCCATTTCAATGCATTATTTATCTCTTTTATCTTATTTTATTATGCGGTTTATTGTGAATTAAAGCACTCACTGTACTAGTCTTTCTTAATTTAAGTTATGTAATTCTACTTAATTAAAGGCACGCTTTCGTATTTTAATAATATATTGTTAGTAACCCATATAAAATCGCCTTAGACTTATATGATATGGTATCAATTAAAACAAAATTAAGACACAAAGTGAAACTTACAGAACAAAACAAAACAAATTGTTCATCTACAAAACGGTTTACTCGAGGTTTGTAGCTTCAGGAAAAGTTTATGAAACATACCGCATTTCTGTCGAAGACAACAATGTCAGAATATGAAGAACGTGTCTGCACTGTATGGGCTTTAGCCTCAAGTCTGATTGTAAACAACTTGGCTAGGTACAGTTCAGATGTTTTCTCAGATTCTTATTCTAAATTCTCAAAAAATATAAAACAGAAAAAGGTTTAAACAACGCACTTTTTGGTTACGATGTACAATTTTTTTAGTGGGTACGGGTAATTTTCCCAGGCTGAAACGTGCAAGAGTGTCATGTAATATAGATTAATTACACAATTAATGGAGAAATTAGTGTGGCTATCAAGGGAGGACTTTAATATCTGGGATTAGACAAAATATTATTTCTTTATTTTTTCAGAGCGCTGAATCTTAGAGTACATAAATAACAAGGACTCTATTTCCTGTGGTTACCGTTTACTTTTGTGCTGATCTCGACTTAACTATAACTTCAGTATTGTCCTAGTAAAGACAAAACGTTATCAAAGGGATCGTGTGTGTATTACAGTGTCTCAGCGACATGACGCGACGCACGGCTGACTCTGTCTGTGGATGAAACGTCGTCTGTGATGAACGTGGATATTTCGTACAATCAACCCAAAAATTTGTTATCTTTAGTCGGTTGCTAGCAATTTTACTTCAAAATCAAATCATCTATTCTTTAAAGACATAATATTGCTATACATATATTCAGCATTAAAACCAAACTTTATAAGTAAGGAAACTGATTTTTCACTTTAGAATCTAATACATTATACTTAAAAACTACAAATCTATAATTGTCATATTTTGATGAGTAATCCTAGCTAAAGCAAGTTCCTTTAATTGGCCTGTATTCATAAATAGCTTTTCAGAGTTTAATATAACGAATGTTATGTCTCGCATTCTGTTTCTTCGTTAGGGATGCACTTGAATAAGATTGGCTATATATGTCAAACTCGCCTTCGGCTCGCTGGGGGCTGCTAAATGCGGGGATAAGCGGAATTCGGAGACAGGTTAAGTCCGAGCATTAGATTAGGAATCTGGAAGTTTAAAGTAGACCTATTTTATTGATTCATTCCGGATTCAACTAAACTTTGGACTTTGAGGGCGTTTTGTAGCTTAACCATTAGAGATACGAGAACAAGTGACTGAACCTTTCTTGAACGGAAATTCAATTTTGATCTCTCTCTTTTTCGATTCTGACCTCGGATCTTAGCTTCCGAGTTTCGGTTTAGCCAATACACAGCATGGGAGAAAAGTTTGCACTGGTCAGCTATTGTGAATTGTTTAGTGTAATGATAATAAAAACCGATTCTGAGTTAGAATTTTAAAATGTTAAAGGAGTATAATTAGCTCAGGAGTTTAACTATTCATCCCAGGAAACTCCCTGTGGGGGGGGGGGTTAATGTTACCGGGGGTTAAGACATCAGGGGGTTTAATTTACTCAGGAGATTATTTGGTCATACCTGGAAATTTCGGGGTGGGGGTAAATTTTACCGGGGGTTAATGACACACATGGGCCTCTTGTAGAGGGTGTTGTGTCTATGAACATAATTAAAATTCACTTTGTCCCTATATACTTTTCACGCTTCGCTTACGCTCAGCCAATTCGCGATGTGGGCTAGTAAACGTATACTAGTCATTCATACTAGTCAAACTCAATCTGGAACCGGGATGAATTGCTCACATTTTTTGTCTTTATCTGATTATTAAGTTGACCAGGGGCTTTCATTTACTCAGGAGTAATTCCCAGGAGGGGGGTTAGTGTGTATCGGGGGTTATCAGAATATGTGGTTTTTTTCTGGGGGAATTTTATCGACCAGATAATCTCAAACTGGAGCAATTTCTAAAAATTGTGGTCACATAGATCTTAAAACCACCTAAAATAGCCAATTCACCACAAACATTTTACCATTGAGAGCGTTTATCGGGCTTATGCAAGTATATATGAAAAAAGTGCTTGACCTTTTTTGTAGATCTAATCATTGTCTAGTTATAAAAAATTTCATTTTTAAGGTACGACCAATGGTTCGACCACTTCCGCCTACAGAAACAGGAATCTCATGTACAAATTACAAAATATTTTATTATAAACGAGTTTTGCAGCCAAACCATTGACGATAGGGCAAAAAGTAACTGAAGCCTTTTTGTAGATCACGTGATATTCTAATTCCAGTATTACATCTATTTTGAGTTACGATCAACGGTTTGGCCGCTATGGAGCCCGGAGTCTAACATTTCACGTGAAAATTACGCCCCCAGGCCCCTAAAGTGAGTGCTTAAAAATTCGGGGATTAGACAGATTTGGCGATTGGTTATATTCGAATATGAGGTTTCAAGTTCCCTGCTGCATCCGATTCGGAGAATCGTACGGGTGGTAATGCTTCGCAAACGCTCAGCCAAATTGCTTGCGGTATATAAAAATAAACAATGGATTTCGGCGAAAAATTAAGTTACGTGTTAAGAAATTTATGAGACAAGAGAATTGGGGAGATAAATAAAGTCCGAGATTAGGTTCACCAGAAAGTCGTAGGTTGAGTGTTTAATTTTAACCAGAGTTTTGAGTTTGACGGCGTTTTGTGGCTTAACCGTAGAAGTTACGACAAAAACCGACTAGACCTTTTTTGTCGAAATTTAATTTTGTGTTTGCATTCTGCCGTTGGATTTGATGTAGGACCTTTGGTTTAGCCGGCACAGAGCTTGCAAGAAAAGTCTGAACTGGTCAGCTTTGGGAGTTGTTTATTGTAATAACCCACCCTAAGCCAGTACTTTCAAGTTGTTTAGGGGTTTAATCTGATCAGGGGTTTATTTAGTCATGCAAGGATATTACGGGGGGGTGTTTAATAATACCGGGGGTTAAGACATCAGGGGATTAAATTTACTCAGGATATTATCTGGTCATACCAGGAAATTCCAGGGGGGTGGTAGTTCCGGGGGTTAAGACACGTGGGCCTCTTTTGGAGGGTGTTGTGTTTCTGAGTATAAATAAAAGTCACTCTGTCCCTAATTACTTTTGACCTTAGCTAATGCTCAGTCAATTCGCAATGTGCTTCTAGTAGACGTATACTAGTAAGTCGTTTACTTGGTAATAAAAACTAAATCTGGAACTGTTATGAATTATACAATTTTTAGTCGGAAAAAATCAAAAATCTCTAAAATTGCCATTTCACAAAAAAGATTTTGCCATTAAGAGCGTATAACAAGCTTACGGAAATATATACACCAAAAAGCTACTGAAACTTTTTTGAAGATCCTATCAACTTATAAATGTTTTGAGATTTAAGCTAGCACAATCGGGTCAACCGCTATCGACTCCAATAACAATACAACAACAAAGTTTTACAATATAAAATATTAACATTTATAAGCCAAACCGATGGAGATAGGGCAAAACGTCACTAGACCTTTTTTGTAGATCGCATTATTTTGTATTAATAGATTATTAAGTTGATCAGAGGGTTTAACTTAATCAGGAGTTCACCTACCAGGAAATTCCCGAGAGGGGGGTTTATGTTATCAGGGGGTTATAAGTACGCGAAGTACTTTTCTGGGAAATGTGTGTCTGTGCTACGAGAATATGTGTACAGTAATTGTTATCAAAATAAAACGTTGATCTGGGAGTTTATATTACTTAGTAAATTATCATTCAATACCAGAGTGTTGACAATGAATCACTATTTCATTAAATTAATTAAAAAGTACTCTGCCCCTATCTATTATTGATAACGCTCAGCCAATTGACGATTTGGGGTTGTAGTCACTCGTTAACGTAGTGACACAAGTTAAATCCGGAACTAGATCGGATTGCACAAATTATAGTCGCATCATATTTACAACTCCTAAAATTGCTAATTACGACCAAGAGTTTCCATTAAGAGAGATTTTATAGCTTACGTAAGGATATACGACAAAAAGCTACCAACCTTTGTGTTAGATCTCTAGATTGTCTAGTTGTTGAAAATTTAGGATTTAAGTTATGACCAATGGTTCGGCTGCTACCGTCTCCAGAAACAAAATTCTCACGAAATAAGAATAGCCCTATATTTATCGTAGGGACCCTAGATGTTCATGTAAAATTTCAGTACAATCCATTGAGTTTTTGAGATTAAGCCTATGCGATGTAGTTTTAATTCTACTATTTTCGACTAATTTATATGTCAAAACTGACATAAAGATGAAAATGCGAAGTTCTAGTTGCTCTTTATAAAAAAAAACATATTAATTTTATTACAAATAATCCAAGTCTTTTACACAAATTCAGTGCGCTGGAACACAATAAAGTATTAATCCCCCCATCCCTTATAAACGTAAGCAATTCTCGAAGTTTGGTGATTTAATGTATAAGTTCATCACACTTATATGAAATTGTGTTTGGGTTACTGCACTTAGACAAAGTCGTTGGCGTGACTGTGTTCTAGGATGGAGTTTGTGCAATAAACTTTCTCACTTCAAATTGTTCTGAGTACTTCGTCAACACTGGTTATTTTCTACAATCATATATCACATATCTCTGACTGATGTGATTGAATAGTTATAAGAACCGAAAACTTGGTGTTATTCAGACATTCCGGTATTATGTGGCAGCAAATAAACTGCTATCGGTAAATACAATGTTAACTATGTAAATAAAATATTCAATGTAATAATACATTAATTAAATAAACATTTATTTATAAAATAATAAATAATTAAGCACATTTGTAATTTTTACGAGTAAAAAATCCAAATTAATTTGGCCCATACCCCCCAACCTTCCCAATATTGATACTCCATCGGGAATAGCAAAGAGAGCTTTCCTCAACTTCTTTTCTTAAAGGAACAAAAAACTCAAACATGTCTACGTACAGTCAAGTTTGGTCTATAATTCTTTATAATTACTAAATGGCAGTTGATTACTAAATCCTCTACCTCAACATTATTGCAATGTTTAATGATAGAAAGAGAAATATCCTATGCGTAACACATGGGTGTAGGTAATGGAGGAAGGGGGTACTGCAGTAAGCTACGAGTATTACACCTTCGTATCACACCTTCCTTAAGTATGGGTCGTAGAAGATGATGACTTAGTAGAAGAATATGATAAAGATAATTTTTTACCTCAAGGGACTGACCACTCAAGTTCATTCATGACTATTGCCAAGACCACCAACTATTGGTGACTATTGTATTTTCATCGTGCACCATCATTTGAAGGTAACTTTGGTGACTCAAAGAGGAAAATAACTTGGCAGTACAGCCTCACGTTTTGGCAGCCAAATAGATCACTTGAGTTCTGCGGATGCAGCTGCATGAATTTCTATACTTGAAGTAAAATGATTAGTAAAGGACGAAAGCTGTTTGGAAACAGTTAGTTTAAACAACAATTCCAAACAGGGATGCTGAATAGAGTGAAAGCAATTACCTCATTTATCCGTTGGTTTTCATTTTTTAATATACGAGTAACAATGCCAAAACTTACAAGATCAAGACAAACAGTTTGGCTAAATTTTTTGCGATTAAGATATATGTCGTAAAGTTCTAAAAGTTTGATTAAACTAGTTTCTACTACTCCTGATTTTTTAATAATATTCTACATAAACGTTTACGGTTAAATGTTAAGGTCTAGTTGTGGCGGAACAAAGAAAAACATCAATTTTATTTAACATAATCCAATTGTTTTACAGAAATTTTAGTGCGCTGGAAGACAACAAAACAATGACCCCCTTCTCCTCTTATAAATGTAAACAAACCCGAAGTTTGGTGATTTAATGTAAAAGTTCCTCAGACTTAAACCAAATTGTACTAATACTTAAACTGAAAGCCGTTGGCGTGACTGTATTCTCGGGTGGAGTTTGTGCATCAAACTCTCTCATTTCAATTCTGCCTGAGGATTAAGTCAACACTTGTAATCTGCAACGATTTAGCACACAACTTTGACTCGTACTATTGATTAATTAGAAGAACGGCATCTTCAAAATAGATCATATTAGTCAGTCTCTCTAGCATCAAATTGTAATTTATTCTTCTTTCGTTATTTCCTTTCATCGTGTGTTCTCCTTCTTTTCCTATCCTCCCCGCATTATTCTGAAATGATAGTAAGGACCATTTAAACCATACAGGTACTCTTGTGAGTCCTCCACATTTACATGGTAATAGATCGAGGGTCCTCTTTATTCATTTTTATTTGTACTTCCTCTTTACATCTAATTTCCAAATGTCATATATATTTGGCTTAGCCACTTGCTCATCAATTTCATTACCAATCCTAATTCTAATTTTAATCGTCTATCAACCTTAAATAATTTCCTATTATTCTTCTACCGTCTTTTACCTTGCTCCCTTCAATAAAAATAATAATATTTCCATGTTACTCTTTTAAATTAATCACAAATGAATTATATAAATGTGGCTATATTCACTAGCAATCTTCCTATGACTAAATAATAAATCTTTATATTGCATTGTACAGAATATTTAAATTATGTTATTATGTGGTAGCAAAGAAACTACTATTGGTAAATACAATGTTGAGTATGTAGAAAAAAATAGAAAGTAATAATACATAAATTATTTAAACATCGTTTTATACAATGATATATAATTAAGCAGAGTTGCATTTGTACGAGTAATAAAACATTCTAAAGAGAACTCATTTTAAAAGCACTTTGTACTGTAAATAAAACACCTTTAATTAAAATCTGGAGAACGTTCATGTCCGAAAATAAAGGTTACAATTATTTTTACTTAATTAACTAGTCTACAAAGTGCCCTTCCCTTTGATACCAGAATAACGTGTATGAATTGTATAAAAACATTTAGGTTTATAATAGTTTTATCTTTAGCTGTTCTATTGTTAAATGCAAAAAGTTTTATTATATAATCTATATTTCTCTGTTAACATACATTTTCTTAATTACTCATAAATATATTTTTGTTGATATTGACTGTTACATAAACGCATAAACGCTGTTCTATATTAACGCATTATTAGGTAATAAATCATTAATTTTCGAGAGAAATAAAATTGAAGATTGTTTATCAAGGTTTTTCCCTTGACCAAAACAAGTCAGTTAATCTTTCAGTAACATGGAATGTCCGAAACCTTCGAAAGTTCAGTGACTCAAATATTAACAAAAAGCTACTCCAGGTGTCAGTCGCCCACTTTCCACCAGTTCTGACTGCAAGTAACTTTTCCATTTTCAATCGTGCTTATGTAAATCATTCAAGTAAACTAATGTAATTTTCTATTTCCTAAAAACGGTGGGAGTTTAAAGATTGTATTCCCAAAGTAATCCGCTAATATTGTAAATGTTCATGTTGAAATGGTTTTATTATGGGCATGCGTCACGTACCCCTACTGAAGGTTAAAGTTAATTTAAATATATATCTTATTGCGTCACAAAGAAACGTCTATGAACCCTGAGTGAACTTATTTATTGATACAAAGCAAATCAACATATTTAACTTAACAAATAAAAATGACGTTGATGAGAGTAACTGAATTAATCATTAATATACTGAATAGACTAATGATTACAGTTAGGAAGTGTCATTAAACAAGTTTTTTTAATGTCTCGGTTGCATTTTAAAGATAGAGCTTAAATAACATTTCAGCTCTGGCTTATTTTACACACCTGAATGCTCACAAACTGGAAGACATTTTTTAATCTTCGTAAAACACTAAAACACTTGCAGCTAACTACAACACGGTAACAAAAGTACAGAAACCCCAGAGTAAAACGAAGGCTCCAGTTGTAACAAAAGCTGATGAATGACGTCTCGTCTCTTATCGCCCTTTACTGGGTTCCTTTACAACAAAATGTCTAGCTCACGCTCAGTGTCTTGCATAATGATACCTGGAAGTGACAATTCCCAAGTTTTTATGGCTGAAGTTTAGTGAAACAGCTGTATAAATGTTATATTAACTCCGTAACGTGGCTGAAAATTCCGATAAGAATATGTATGTAAACACGATTTTTATCCATAGTATATTCATTTTAATCTCAATAAAGTTCATCTCATATTCTTCCTTTTAATAACATCAATGAGATATTCAGATATATGGTTAGTTATTTTGCTATAGTGTTATTGTTATTTATGTATTGATAGTAAAATCATTACCATAACTTGATATGATTAAATATAGAACAATATATATATATATATATATATATATATATATACATGACATAAATAAAGTAGTATACGACTATCTAATTATATACACGTAATAACATAAATAACCTTGAAAACCATTTAGAAATATATATAAATATATTATATATATATGTATATTAATAAATACATTTAAATATATATATATATATATATATTTAAATGGTTTTCAAGGTTATTTATCTTATTACGTGTATGTAATTAGATAGTCGTACTACTTTATTTATGTCATATAAATCAAGAAAATGCAGTGGGCATAATGAATCACTATATATCTAACTATTTTTTATTATATCATAAGACCATTGACATCAGTTTTAAAAAAATTATATGTTTTGTAAGAGTTCTTAACTACAGTAATGAGTACTCTGTATGAATCAGAACTTTTTAAGCCTATGTACTACTGTTATTGTAAAAAATTTCAATGAATATTAGAATAGAATATTAGCTAATATTAAACAACAGTATTTGTTTACAAAGTACGAAACAGTTTTTAAACAACACTATTTATACGAGTAGATGTTGTTCTTAAATATGCACTTAGCTAAAAATATGAAGTCTTCTGGAATGAATGAAGTATTACAAATTCACTAAAAATATGAGAACAATCGGAATCACTACAATATAAATAACAGAAAAGCAATTTCTTGAGGTCTGTGTTTACTTTTGTTGGGTCTCGAATAACTTATGCAACTTCAATCCAGGAGAAAGAGCTTGCTACTATGGTAGACCATTCCATAACTTACAATATTGCAGACAGATCAGCTTTAGGGCATAATTTCGTCCTACATAAAATGGCCAAGAAATGACATATATCTTATATTCTTATCTTTCCTGGTCATATTTACATTTCGTGGTGAGTCTACTGAATAAATAATTAAATAATAAATATTTACCCCTTTCCCCTCAACAATCACCACATTCTTCAAGAATGAATGAATTATAAAAAATAAAACCAGTCTCCCTTTTACCAAGTCCGTTAAATATAAATTCAAAGGTAAAGTAACAAATCTTACACATTACGTTTCTTAATCATTACAGTACGAGCTCTGATTGAAAGGCATAACTAACTATAATAATCGTCAAATACGGAGAGTAAAGTAGGATTGGGGACTTTCAACATGTATAGAAACTAGTGATCGATTAAATAACGTAAAAATATTCCTGTCTGAAATCATTATCCAAACACTTTAGCCAAGGTCCAATTTGCACTGCTAAAACATAAATTTGCTTTTCCTAAAATATATAGAGTAATTATCCTTACAATAAATCGAGTGTGCACTGATTGTGCGCTAGGTAGAGGTCGATATGGGATGGCACAATAAAGGTTAAACATATAAAACTGAAATATTTACTTGTATTAAATTTGTTAAGCTTTATAAAGTAAAAAAACCATTGGACACTAAATTTCAAAATAAATAAAAAGACTGAAATTATAAATTTTCAGCCAAGTAATCAGTATGTGTATGGTTGACGTATGGTATGGTAACGTCGATTTAACTCTTTTTTAGCAGTTTTTTTGCTTATTTCACATAGACTAGGATGTACATTAAAACAGTAAAGATTGGCTCTCCCCATATATCCTGTCCTTTGGATCCATGACCAGATCAGATCAGATACGGGATGACAAGGATAAAAGCATTTCAGACCTCGGGGCAGCGTAACAGGACTTGCAGAAATCAATATCCTGGTCCGGATAGCCACTTCTCAATGGACTGATGTTTACCTTTTCATTTTTATATGTGTTTTAGAACTGTTTCAAACCAAATTTAAAATTACCTCAAACTGAGTTAATACAAAAGATATCGCGTACACATTCAGACACACACAAGACAGAAATATGTGTTTCAATCAATTTGGTGGGAGAGACCGCGCCAACGCTCAGAAAATGAAAATTCACAGACGCTAATTATAAAATATGACGAAGGACTTGAAAATAGTGGACTTAATCCTAGATTATACATTTAGTAAACTTGTATACACTATCTATATATGTTTATATATATATTACATTATTACATATATATATATATAGATAGTGTATATATATATATATATATATATATATTATTACAAAACATCGTTATTCAATATCCAGTGACAAACATATAAAGATATTTAGATATCAGAAGATATTCCCCATGTTAAGGACCACTGCTCTACTAACATTCAAACACTCGTGTAATTACATATGATTGCATTACATTTAATATTAGAAATTGCTTATTATCGTATTGCTATCCAGTTCTGAGTTACAAATTTTTAGCCTATAGGTTTTCATAAAACTTGTTTAATCGATCAAATAAAGGTATTTAAGAAACTCAAAAATAAGGTTATAGAAACTTTTGAATTGCCATACATGAAATCCACATCCATCAATCCAAATTTTCATTAACAATCCTAGTCAATATTACAGTAAAAAGTCCTTTACTATTAAATTGTTATAAAAATTACATTTCAGATTAATCTAAATATGCATTTGAAATTTGAAATTATTCAACCCAACAAATAAATTTCACGACATGGGTAATTAGATAATGAAAAATGTTATAAGATTAACTTTTACAATTTGCTTAACTCATGTGTTTTTCTCATTGCCAACATGTTTAACGGAAGCCCTATATATTCAGATCACTTTTTGACTTATAAATGTTTTTAAGTACCAAATTTCAACAGTTCAGCTTGTTCGGCACTTGTAGGGCGTAGAGTCAGACAACAATCGGTCGCTGGACACACAGCCAAAATATATACCAGATAAGTTTGTATGAGGCGATATAGAAACTGTTAGTTCCAGATTCTAGCGTCGAGTTTTAGTAATGCATCATTTCAGTAAAATAAAACTAATAAATCTGTAGTAAAATTCAAAGAAAATGTTGACTATAAAACCAGCAAATACATTAATATATACAGACAGTTTTTAAAAAGAAACTTGTCAAACCTATTCGAAATATTTGGTTTTACTCAAACAGAAAAAGAGATGCATCACCTGTTAACCCAGTTACATGATTTAATAAGCCATTAAAGTTAGGAATACAACTGCTTGGAAAGTACCTAAATGGCTAATAAGTAATACAATACAAATAATTGAGATTTTCACTGTCAGATTCTTACTTCTGTACATTTTATAAATTCATAATTTTTTTTAATCCCGAAGATTTGTTTGCATTGAATAAAATAATAGTATGGAACCAAAACTTATTATATACATTTTCTGGAGAAAATAAAATATTCACATCCAACTTTCCCTTCAATCTGACGTATAGAACAGCTAGACAGCATGTTGGTAATATACAGCCAGATTCTTAAATTAAAATTTTAATTAAGGAAAATATTTATTTGTATTTCTATTTGTACAGTGATGTTAATATTCCGAACAAAGAAAATGTTTTATTATCAACATGAGATACACAGTTATGCACCATATTCTTCAACATTAACATGAGCATGTCTCGTCTGCCAGATTAAACAGGGTAAAATGTTTACCCTAGTTTAAACTCATTACTTAATTACATTTAGCCCTCTCTAATCGCTATATGTCACTGTTGTATTCTGTAATGATCCCAGACTGTGAGCCTGCAACACCTCTCAATAAATAGCAATTTAATTTAATGCGCTCGTCGTAAACTGACGCTCACTATTTCAGTTGTGACTGTTCAGTTCTTGCAGGTAAGTATTTCTGTAGCTGTAAGATTGGTAAGTACAAGGAGGGGCTGCGTTATCGTAATGTGATATAATAAGTATTTGGCAATACTAGTAAAGATTGTTTAAATCTAAACACTTTGTAATGAATGTTTACATTATGATGTTTAGATGAAGATGAATGTTAAACTTGATAAAAAATGTAATGGGGAAAATTTCAACATTAAGGCCTTATTAATACAAGTTACTAAACAGAAGAAGAAAACACGTTAATAGATTAAATTAAAAGCTTAACGAACTGTGTTGTGTCTCGCATGCATTTCACAACGTGACTCTATACCCGATGTTTGTACATTATATTGCCACCATAAAAACTTATATTATTTAGAAATGAAATTTGTAATAAACACCAATCAATTAGTGAACAATTACTGACTACCGCTGGGAAGATGCAAAAAATATTGAATAGAGGAGCACGTTAAAAGTAATATAATTCCATCCTGTATTTGAACTTAGATAATGTCCTTCTCAATTCTATTCAACTTACTTTTCAAACTGGTGATATTCATCTAATGATTTTCTGAAAGATAACATTTTGAGAGTAACGATCTAAAACTACTGAAATATTAATTCAGTATTTATGACTTCTTGAACATGATTATATAATATTTATAGTTTCCGAACGGCCATATACCAATGTCTCGGGCCATCCTTGCGAACTGCGACAGCTCTTTCGGGTAGTAAACGAAAAACGTATCTAGAAATAGTGAGTAATCACGTAACATTATCAGAATTATCAGATTCTAGATTGTGTGATCAAAGATTCCTAAGAAAGCTTCCAAACGTTGTCAAATAATTTGGCTCATTACATCTATTCTGCAGAAGAAAGGAAAAGTTTCAAACCGAGTTTATTTCGTTATCTTTACAGCGATAAGACAGTTAATATTTTCACTAATAATGCTGTAAAACCGATTATTATTATTTGTTAATAATATAAAATGTATGAAGTAGTATTCGGTTCATATTTGTGTGGAAAAAAGAAGTTAATTTTGTAAGGCAGGTATTGACTCATTTTGATTCATACAAGAAATTATTGTTCATTGTAATGCTTATTTTAAACGTCGTTATTTTAAAGTGTCACTAATTAATCACTGAAGATCATTAAAGGAAAATGCTGGCATTTCATTTCCGATTAGTCAGTCTTCTTAATGACCAAACTTCCGTTGTGAGGCACTAACAAGCCTACTTCCTGCAACAACAAACGTAGAGCTCTAATTTTATTACTTAATGAGATCGATTCCCCTGCCTCCTGTAAGCCTTTCACATAATTGGAACCTCCTACTGCAACGTTGTAAATTCGCTTAGTCTGTTGACTTTTAACAATAGTATCATCCAGTCAAGACCATCAATATGAAAATTTGTATTTAAATGTATTTTTCCACGGGGAAGGTTTATATGCCATGCCCATTGAAGTAACACCCTACCAGGTACACCCTGCACACTGTAAACTGCAATTACGGGACAGTTATGTGTATTACAGCCAAGCACTATCTGAATGTGCTAATTTTATGATGTATATTTGCCTTTAGGATAAATTTCTGGTTGAACTTAAAGCTTGAGTGTTTGTCCACTTTATAATAAGGTACATGTACGTGTACAATTGCTATAAACATACACAGATTTTCTTGATCGTGGCAACAAGGCAAACTCTATATCGGCGTTGGAAATATAATTCGCTTGATTCAGAAGTGCAAATACACGAGCAAAGCTTACGAAACACATGCGGAGCCAACGGAAACAACTAGTGTTAGTATAAAACGGAATCCAAAAATATACTTATATATAGCATACGTTACTGTGAGTTTATGACATGTCTATTGGATTACAAATTTATCTTTAAAATTATCTTTGCGTAAAACGTACTAAATGTATTAGATACTTAATCAGTTAATTTAAAAAATTACATAGGTGAAGATATTACTATGATGGTTTTTCTCTTTTATACTAACACTTAAAAGTGTTTTAAACAAATACCCAACAGAAATTTTATATCTATATTAAACTATATTATTTATGTAACAATACATAACAAACAACTTTTACTGTAACAACAAGACAAATAACAGAAATATATATTTAAAACCCTTATAATGAAGAAATAAAATTGTGTACGCTTTAAACAAGGCATTATACGATAGCAATTGTAAGGCTAGACAATGGTGTGTTACTATCTCAATAATTAAATTCAGCCCCCATATAAGAATTAATGCATTATTCACAACAAAACGTATTATAGGCTTGCTGAAATTCAGCTTGGATATACTGTATGCATTAAATGAAAGTAGTTAGTATATAAACAATACTGTTTTTATGTTATACTTTTGCATGTAATGGAATGATACACGAATACCTAATCGCAGATCAAATAGTGTACTGAGTGTTTCTAAGATTGGGACAAGTTATAATATGATATTAAAACCCCTAAGGAAAGCAGAAGATATGACGTCGTTCAGTGGAGAACAAGGGAAAATGTTTTGATACTCGCAGAAAGAAGTGGATAAGCCTTTAAAGGTAAAAATTAATAAGGAATAATGAACGTATAAAACAAATGAGTTCTGCCCTCACCTTACTCAATTAGTTAAACTAACTGAATAATAATGAACCGACAAAAGCAATATTATTTCGTGAGTTCGAACTTTCAAACCGAGATGCCTTCCAAGGATATTTCCATATAAAAAGTCAAACTATCATTTATTAGTGCTAATAATGTACTTTGATACCTGATCTAATTTAAATAAAAACTATTCAATGATTTTTAAAAACTGAAATTTTGTTTATCGATACAAGAAGGCATACTAATAGAACTGAATTGACAACGAACATCTCGCTGTCAGTCTCCACCAAACACTATCAATATCTTTGACTCAGTTAGCATTTTTCAGTGAATCTATTATGTTACTCGTATTTTCCAAAGATAGTGTTCGAAAGGTGTTACACAGATAACTTTTGCCAAAGAATATTTACTAGATATTTATAGCGGCTAGATATGTGGTAATGAAATTTAGAATCATAAAGCATATTTATATTCCAATAAAATTAAAAAACTATAATTTATATAATTATATAGTGAAATTAAAACTATAATCTTACAAAAACAAGAGGAAACATATTTTTAAGAAGAACCTCCCCTCATCTCTTCTTATCTGTTTGTAATAGTTTAAGAAGGAACATTTATATTTACAAATTTTCTTATTCACTGCCTCTTTCCACCTAATTTAAATAAGGATTGATTGGCCTTAACTACAAACATTTTGTATTTACCTTAGAGGTTTCTATAAATACGTTTGTTTTGTGAGGAATTTTTCCAAAAGTCAGTTGTCAAAGTTTGAAAACTTAATTATTTGTATTGTTTACGTTATAAATGGTAACATAAAGAGCGTTTCAAAGAGGTCACAGATCGTAGTCCAGGAGCACTGTTCACTGCGTAAAAACACAACTAGGATTTTTGTTGATCATCGGCAGCGCTAATTTTAGTGGAAGTAGAAATGGGAAGGCAGAAAAACTGTTAAATGTATTAACAGATATTTTTATCTCAGTCTATATTTCCTTAGCTTTACATATTTAACATAAGAAACATAAATAACAAATATAATATCATCAGACAACCATATAAAGAGAATAAAGTCGCCACTTTGAAAGTCTGCATACGGTCGGCTAGCGCTAATTAAAAATTTAATTAAAGTGTCTCAGCCTTAGTCTTAATTATTTCAAGCTAAGAAAAGTCTGATCTGAGTAAAAATAATAATTTAATATTTTTTACCTTTTGACAACTTCATGTTTACTTCTTCCTACACTGCGGAACATAAAATTCCCAATACCATTCGTCCGAGCAGTGTAGAGTTCCAGGTACTTATAAATTGATTTATTTATAACATTTTAAGGTTCTTTTACTAATTTTAAGGTTTGCTTATTTCTCTTCTGATACAAACAGGTTGTTAAATTCTTTGTTTGAAGGTTATTTTTGACGATGGAAGGTCAAAACCTCAAAAATAACCTTCAAACAAAGAATTGATTCTCGGTACGAACCCGGAAACCAGTAACAAATTAAAGACTTTGAGAGCTTGCATCTTAAGGTAAACTAAACACATTAATCATTTAACTTTTTTGCATAAAATGTAAGGTTGAAAACCTTATGCCTATAGGGTTGACTCTAAAAACTCCTTTTCATAGTAGGAAATCCAGTAAAATTTTGTCTTCTGCTTCTAAATCTTTACTTAAAGAAAGAATTGCATATCATCATCGTGAAAGATGCCTCCTCCAAAATAGTATTGAGTGTAAAAAAAACTGAATTAAAAACACTGATCGGTACAGAATTCAACAACATTCTCGAAAGCATCCAAAAAATAGATGTAAAAAAGTTTCTGAAACAGATAAGAAAAAGAAAATCTCCAAACTGGATAAAAGTAGGCCCAAAAATGTAATTTGCCTAAAGATGGCAACGTGAATACGGATGCAAATAATAAAAAATGTAGGCTAATCAACCTCTCTTCAAAAATCCTTCAATGAAGCGGAAATATCAGTCTTATTCAAGGGTTTAAACTTTTCTGTGGCACAAAAATCGGTTAAAGGCACTGGATTTCGTAACTGGAATCGAGTCGGCTGTTTCAACAGTTACCTGAGGAACAGGGTGACCGGGTTTCGTTGTGAGGCCAGTCTTTTACTCAGAAAAATTCCTCCCACAAAACCCAATTTGACAATAGAGGAGAAAACGGCCATGTCGATCCTTGGGAAAGACGACACGGTCAAAATCTTACCAGCCGATAAAGGCAACGCTACTGTTGTACTTGACTCAGTAGCGTATAAAGAAAAGATTGCGGAAACCTTAAATACTGGCAAATATACAGTTTTAAATAAACACCCGACTGATTCATTTGAACGAAAAGTAACAAACACCTTAAGAAAACATAAAGAATTTTTCCAGATAAATTTAGAAAAAAAAAAACGATGGCAAATGACCCGGAAAATATCCTGTTTCATCACAGGTTGTTAAATTGTTGGTCTATCAAGAGAATCAATACGTTAAAAATTATTTAATTCCAGAATATTAACAAGGGGATTAACATTACCCTTGATTTCACTATTGGAGAGGTCTGGAATGTACCAAATGAAATAAGGATGAAAGTATGATTCCTTCCAGAAATCATGAAATCTCATCCCTTCCAGACTGTAGTGATCGGTGTCGTTGAAAAGTAACAAGATTGTTACTTTATACTTATTTTCCGTAATTCTATGTTGCTAAAATAGAACACTTTATTATGAAGACTGGAATGTACATTCTTTTTCCTTTGTAAAAAACGAATACATAAGGTTTATTCATAGAAAAACATAACAACCAATCAATGTTTTTTTATTTTCAGAACCTGCACACAGAAATGCCATGATATTGTTCCATTATCAGAGTTAAACAGATGTTTTGGGGATGTAATGAATTCAACTATTTTTAATGTGCACTATATACTGCTATGGAATTCTATACCCCTATAACAAACACAAATTGTTTGCAATATCGCATTGGTATACTTTGTGAAAAATTATACTTTATTACAAAACAGCGGTACACTCGGAAATAAAATCAGCATTGATTTGTTTGAAACTAGTTACCAACGTTATATGTTATATCATTAATATAAACTCCTTCAAAATTTGAGGTTAGCCATTCATTGTTCTAGGTAGTGTACTCTTTATTTGGCAGTATATAATGAGTATGTCACATGAAAAAAAAAAGATTTTTTCAGTAAGATGTATGAATGCTATGAAGAGAGTTGACTATTAACTGTGATATTTCAATACGTAAAACACGTATTTTACTTCTGAATACTATTTGAATAGAGCCGTACATCAATATAAATAGTTACTGCACATCACCTACATCAGCAGTTACATCAGCACCAGTCTGTTACTATGGTGACTGAGTTACCCGGCAGTAACATTTACACAGAGCCTGTATAATGGAGTATACAGTGACAACAGGTGCCCGTTACACGCATTGTTTCTGCAATTCAAAGAACTAATTATACATCTTCCATACGTGACAAGTATACTGTCCAGTCTGTTGGAAGAAGTTTTTTTCATATACATTATTTTTACATAAATCAATAATTAAAAAATAATACCCTCCAGCTATACGTCTAAAGCACTCTGTTGTGTTGTGTTCAGACCAACTTCCCACCAGATATACGACTAGAACACTCTATTGTGCTGTGTCCAGTCCAATTTTCCCTTCAGGTATACGTCTAAAGCACTCTGTTGTGCTGTGCTGTGTTCAGACTAACTTCCCACCAGATATACGACTAGAACACTCTATTGTGCTGTGTCCAGTCCAATTTCCCTTCACGTATACGTATAAAGCACTCTGTTGTGATGTGTTCAGTCAAACTTCCCACCAGATATACGACTAGAACACTCTATTGTGCTGTGTCCAGTCCAATTTCCCTTCAGGTATACGTCTAAAGCACTCTGTTGTGCTGTGTTCAGACCAACTTCCCACCAGATATACGACTAGAAACACTCTATTGTGCTGTGTCCAGTCCAATTTCCCTTCAGGTATACGTCTAAAGCACTCTGTTGTGCTGTGTTCAGACCAACTTCCCACCAGATATACGACTAGAGCACTCTATTGTGCTGTGTCCAGTCCAACTTCCCTTCAGGTTATACGTCTAAAGCACTCTGTTGTGCTGTGTTCAGACCAACTTCCCACCAGATATACGACTAGAACACTCTATTGTGCTGTGTCCAGTCCAATTTTCCCTTCAGGTATAACGTCTAAAGCACTCTGTTGTGCTGTGTTCAGACCAACTTCCCACCAGATATACGACTAGAACACTCTATTGTGCTGTGTCCAGTCCAATTTTCCCTTCAGGTATACGTCTAAAGCACTCTGTTATGCTGTGTTCAGACCAACTTCCCACCAGATATACGACTAGAACACTCTATTGTGCTGTGTCCAGTCCAATTTCCCTTCAGGTATACGTCTAAAGCACTCTGTTGTGCTTGTGTTCAGACCAACTTCCCACCAGATATACGACTAGAACACTCTATTGTGCTGTGTCCAGTCCAATTTCCCTTCAGGTATACGTCTAAAGCACTCTGTTGTGCTGTGTTCAGACCAACTTCCCACCAGATATACGACTAGAACACTCTATTGTGCTGTGTCCAGTCCAATTTCTTTTCAGGTAATACGTCTAAAGCACTCTGTTGTGCTGTGTTCAGACCAACTTCACCAGATATACGACTAGAACACTCTATTGTGCTGTGTCCAGTCCAATTTCCCCCTTCAGGTATACGTCTAAAGCACTCTGTTGTGCTGTGTTCAGACCAACTTCCCACCAGATATACGACTAGAACACTCTATTGTGCTGTGTCCAGTCCAATTTCCCTTCAGGTATACGTCTAAAGCACTCTGTTGTGCTGTGTTCAGACCAACTTCCCACCAGATATACGACTAGAACACTCTATTGTGCTGTGTCCAGTCCAATTTCCCTTCAGGTATACGTCTAAAACACTCTGTTGTGCTGTGTTCAGACCAACTTCCCACCAGATATACGACTAGAACACTCTATTGTGCTGTGTCCAGTCCAATTTCCCTTCAGGTAATACGTCTAAAGCACTCTGTTGTGCTGTGTTCAGACCAACTTCCCACCAGATATACGAACTAGAACACTCTATTGTGCTGTGTCCAGTCCAATTTCCCTTCAGGTATACGTCTAAAGCACTCTGTTGTGCTGTGTTCAGACCAACTTCCCACCAGATATACGACTAGAACACTCTATATGTGCTGTGTCCAGTCCCAATTTCCCTTCAGGTATACGTCTTAAAGCACTCTGTTGTGCTGTGTTTCAGACCAACTTCCCACCAGATATACGACTAGAACACTCTATTGTGCTGTGTCCAGTCCAATTTCCCTTCAGGTATACGTCTCCTAAAAGCACTTGTTGTGCTGTGTTCAGACTAACTTTCCCACCAGATATACGACTAGAACACTCTATTGTGCTGTGTCCAGTCCAATTTCCCTTCAGGTATACGTCTAAAGCACTCTGTTGTGATGTGTTCAGTCCAACTTCCCACCAGATATACGACTAGAACAATCTATTGTGCTGTGTCCAGTCCAATTTCCCTTCAGGTATACGTCCTAAAGCACTCTGTTGTGCTGTGTTCAGACCAACTTCCCACCAGATATACGACTAGAACACTCTATTGTGCTGTGTCCAGTCCAATTTCCCTTCAGGTATACGTCTAAAGCACTCTGTTGTGCTGTGTTCAGACCAACTTCCCACCAGATATACGACTAGAACACTCTATTGTGCTGTGTCCAGTCCAATTTCCCTTCAGGTATACGTCTAAAGCACTCTGTTGTGCTGTGTTCAGACCAACTTCCCACCAGATATACGACTAGAAACACTCTATTGTGCTGTGTCCAGTCCAATTTCCCTTCAGGTATACGTCATCTAAAGCACTCTGTTGTGCTGTGTTCAGACCAACTTCCCACCAGATATACGACTAGAACACTCTATTGTGCTGTGTCCAGTCCAATTTCCCTTCAGGTATACGTCTAAAGCACTCTGTTGTGCTGTGTTCAGACCAACTTCCCACCAGATATACGACTAGAACACTCTATTGTGCTGTGTCCAGTCCAATTTCCCTTCAGGTATACGTCTAAAGCACTCTGTTGTGCTGTGTTCAGACCAACTTCCCACCAGATATACGACTAGAACACTCTATTGTGCTGTGTCCAGTCCAATTTTCCCTTCAGGTATACGTCTAAAGCACTCTGTTGTGCTGTGTTCAGACCAACTTCCCACCAGATATACGACTAGAACACTCTATTGTGCTGTGTCCAGTCCAATTTCCCTTCAGGTATACGTCTAAAGCACTCTGTTGTGCTGTGTTCAGACCAACTTCCCCACCAGATATACGACTAGAACACTCTATTGTGCTTGTGTCCAGTCCAATTTCCCTTCAGGTATACGTCTAAAGCACTCTGTTGTGCTGTGTTCAGACCAACTTCCCACCAGATATACGACTAGAACACTCTATTGTGCTGTGTCCAGTCCAATTTCCCTTCAGGTATACGTCTAAAGCACTCTGTTGTGCTGTGTTCAGACCAACTTCCCACCAGATATACGACTAGAACACTCTATTGTGCTTGTGTCCAGTCCAATTTTCCCTTCAGGTATACGTCTAAAGCACTCTGTTGTGCTGTGTTCAGACCAACTTCCCACCAGATATACGACTAGAAACACTCTATTGTGCTGTGTCCAGTCCAATTTCCCTTCAGGTATACGTCTAAAGCACTCTGTTGTGCTGTGTTCAGACCAACTTCCCACCAGATATACGACTAGAACACTCTATTGTGCTGTGTCCCAGTCCAATTTCCCTTCAGGTATACGTCTAAAGCACTCTGTTGTGCTGTGTTCAGACCAACTTCCCCACCAGATATACGACTTAGAAACACTCTATTGTGCTGTGTCCAGTCCAATTTCCCTTCAGGTATACGTCTAAAGCACTCTGTTGTGCTGTGTTCAGACCAACTTCCCACCAGATATACGACTAGAACACTCTATTGTGCTGTGTCCAGTCCAATTTCCCTTCAGGTATACGTCTAAAGCACTCTGTTGTGCTGTGTTCAGACCAACTTCCCACCCAGATATACGACTAGAACACTCTATTGTGCTGTGTCCAGTCCAATTTCCCTTCAGGTATACGTCTAAAGCACTCTGTTGTGCTGTGTTCAGACCAACTTCCCACCAGATATACGACTAGAAACACTCTATTGTGCTGTGTCCAGTCCAATTTCCCTTCAGGTATACGTCTAAAGCACTCTGTTGTGCTGTGTTCAGACTAACTTCCCACCATGATATTACGACTAGAACACTCTAATTTGTGCTGTGTCCAGTCCAATTTCCCTTCAGGTATACGTAACTAAAGCACTCTTTTGTGATGTGTTTCAGTCCAACTTCCCACCAGATATACGACTAGAACACTCTATTGTGCTGTGTCCAGTCCAATTTCCCTTCAGGTATAACGTCTAAAGCACTCTGTTGTGCTGTGTTCAGACCAACTTCCCACCAGATATACGACTAGAACACTCTATTGTGCTGTGTCCAGTCCAATTTCCCTTCAGGTATACGTCTAAAGCACTCTGTTGTGCTGTGTTCAGACCAACTTCCCACCAGATATACGACTAGAAACACTCTATTGTGCTGTGTCCAGTCCAATTTCCCTTCAGGTATACGTCTAAAGCACTCTGTTGTGCTGTGTTCAGACCAACTTCCCACCAGATATACGACTAGAACACTCTATTGTGCTGTGTCCAGTCCAATTTCCCTTCAGGTATATACGTCTAAAGCCACTCTGTTGTGCTGTGTTCAGACCAACTTCCCACCAGATATACGACTAGAACACTCTATTGTGCTGTGTCCAGTCCAATTTCCCTTCAGGTATACGTCTAAAGCACTCTGTTGTGCTGTGTTCAGACCAACTTCCCACCAGATATACGACTAGAACACTCTATTGTGCTGTGTCCAGTCCAATTTCCCTTCAGGTATACGTCTAAAGCACTCTGTTGTGCTTGTGTTCAGGACCCAACTTCCCACCAGATATACGACTAGAACACTCTATTGTGCTGTGTCCAGTCCAATTTCCCTTCAGGTATACGTCTAAAGCACTCTGTTGTGCTGTGTTCAGACCAACTTCCCACCAGATATACGACTAGATACACTCTATTGTTGCTGTGTCCAGTCCAATTTCCCTTCAGGTATACGTCTAAAGCACTCTGTTGTGCTGTGTTCAGACCAACTTCCCACCAGATATACGACTAGAACACTCTATTGTGCTGTGTCCAGTCCAATTTCCCTTCAGGTATACGTCTAAAGCACTCTGTTGTGCTGTGTTCAGACCAACTTCCCACCAGATATACGACTAGAACACTCTATTGTGCTGTGTCCAGTCCAATTTCCCTTCAGGTATACGTCTAAAGCACTCTGTTGTGCTGTGTTCAGACCAACTTCCCACCAGATATACGACTAGAACACTCTATTGTGCTGTGTCCAGTCCAATTTCCCTTCAGGTATACGTCTAAAGCACTCTGTTGTGCTGTGTTCAGACCAACTTCCCACCAGATATACGACTAGAACACTCTATTGTGCTGTGGTCCAGTCCAATTTCCCTTCAGGTATACGTCTAAAGCACTCTGTTGTGCTGTGTTCAGACCAACTTCCCACCAGATATACGACTAGAACACTCTATTGTGCTGTGTCCAGTCCAATTTCCCTTCAGGTATACGTCTAAAGCACTCTGTTGTGCTGTGTTCAGACCAACTTCCCACCAGATATACGACTAGAACACTCTATTGTGCTGTGTCCAGTCCAATTTCCCTTCAGGTATATGTCTAAAGCACTCTGTTGTGCTGTGTTCAGACCAACTTCCCACCAGATATACGACTAGAACACTCTATTGTGCATTGTCCAGTCCAATTTCCCTTCAGGTATACGTCTAAAGCACTCTGTTGTGATGTGTTCAGTCCAACTTTCCACCAAATAGACGGCTCGAGCTCTCTGTTGGGCTGTTGGCAAGCAGTACTAATCCTACACGTCTGTTCAGACAATCTTTCAGAGTAATATTAACGAAGTAAAGCAAATACCAGCGTCAATGTCCTCAGCCGTTTGCTGACTTTCAAGTCTAGGAGGTTTAGCACTGTTCCTGTCTGTCAGTGTCTTTAGTATTAAAAGAGCCCTTTATACTCAGCAGCGAATTGTAATTATTTAGGATTTGGTATAAAACCATATTCATTTAAACACAGACCAACTTTCATACAGTTTAAGATCTGGATTAAAACATGAAAGATAACCTGAAGATGTCACTTTCGTCAGAGCCGAAGTAAAGATGGTTCATCTACTTATCCCATCTGGATATTGACAATGATAGTGGTTCTAGTTACTAACGCATACCGGTTTGACAATTCTTGTCCGTGTGTTTACTATATCCGCGTACGTTTGTCCGCGCATTGCATCAACATGGTTTGACGTTCAGTGGAGAGATCTGGCACCAAAATTCGGTCTATGAAATAGTAAGGTACAGACAGTGTTTGTGTTCACTTGGGTCTGACGTCATATTAACTGGAAAGAGTTTTGACTTACAGTGAAATCATCTATCACTAAGATTGGTTTAATGCATATAATGACGTATCCTTAACTGGGACTTTTCCCCGTAACTCTGAATCAAAGCAAATAAAGCATTTACTCCCTAGTTATTTTGAGAACTTACGACACGAACTCATAAAAAGGTTTTTACAATAAATTAAAAAAACATCAACAATCATGATAGCATGAACATAACATTTATTTGGATTTTGTCTCACCTACGCCCATTAAGTCATGGGAATACTAATAGCTGGTTTTGCCGTGTTATCTCTTATTATCAGTATGTTTAATGTCTTACATTCAGTCCAGTTTACTCAATCGGAATGGAATATTCGAAGACATAATAACACATGTAGCCTAAAATTTTCAACACATACAACATACAGGGTGATTCATGAAGTTCTCCCCCCACTTCTACAGCACATTTTACTAGTAAAAAATAATGAAAAAAATGTTTATATAAACATAGGTCCGAAAACGCTTCGTTAGCGAGTTACAGCTAGCGAAAGATTTCGCCTGAATTCCTGGGTAAAGAGTAAAATAAAGCCATACTGAACTTTTGGAAAGGTTAATTAAGTAAGAAATATCGTGGATTCTGATGTATTTTTACCTGATAAAGCTAATAAAATAGGTTTCAGAACTGTACATGTAATAGTTTTTGAGGAATTCAGGGTTAAATCCAAAAAATTTGGGGCACGAAACAATGTTTTTTTTAAGTTTGATGTACAATAACTTTGTTAAATTGGTAATTAAATACATAAAATCAACAAACATTACTTGTAGAGAATTTAATTCTGAGAAAATTGATATATTCAAAGTCTAAAATAAAACAGAAATAAGTACCAAAAAATCGATTTTATTCAGTATAATACATTACTAGCTGTAAAGAAATACCGTACGGTATTTAGTTAAAAAAAACAAAAACAAAATTTTGTTCCTTAATGATGAGATAAATTGAGAAAACAAGATTAACTGTTAAATAAATTTGTTTGTAAATAACAATATCATGTTTTATTACGTTGCATTTTTTTTTAATAAAAATTTACATCAAATGTTCGAAAATAAATGAAGCAAACATTTTCCCATTATTGTTTACTAATCATCGAAATGCAGTTTTTTGTTTTATTAATTTCTAAGTTGGTAACGCACGAATAACAGCTGATCAACAATGGTATTCTGTACTGTTACGTTAGAACTGTGTATTAGTGGTGTTTTGCAAGCTACAGCAGGAGATCGGGTTCTGTGAATCGTGTTATTAAATGCAATTTTTTCTGTGAGTTATTATTCGATTGTTTATTCAGCGAAAAAATGCCTTAGAGGAATACGCTGATATGGTTTTTATTTTGGGTTACTGTAATGGTAATGCTAGAGCTGCTGTAGAAGAATATGAACTACGTTACCCTAATAGGAGGATTCCAGATACCAAAACAATTTCAGGAACTTTTCGTACTCTTCGGGAAACAGGATCACTACCAAGTACTAGAACCAATTATGAACGACCTGTCCAACTTGATGATGATATTGTTATTAATGCTGTTCATCGCAGTCCAGGTGTAAGTACACGACGTATTTCTAGGCGGATAGGAGTTTCGCAGTCAAACGGTGTGGAGGTCACTTAATCGAAACAAATTTTATCCGTTTCATAAACAAAAGGTTCATCATCTACAGTTAGGGGATGGTCCGTTTCGCTTGGAGTTTTGCAACTTTTTGAATATTAATAATCAACTCTACAAGCGTATTTTGTTTACGGATGAGGCACAATTCACTCGGGATGGTGTCAATAACTTGCACAATGAACACTCATGGGCAGAAGAAAATCTACATGAGGTAGTGGAACAGAACTTTCAACACCGATTTAGCGTCAATGTCTGGTGTGGCCTTTTGCACAAGCGGCTGATTGGACCTTTCATATTACCTGGACGCCTAAATGCTGAGTTCTATTTGCATTTCCTTCAAGAAGAGTTGCCGCAGCTGTTGGAGAATGTTCCTTTACATCTCAGACAAAATTTGTACTTCCAGCATGACGGAGCACCTCCCCACTTTTCACGTGCCGTTTCTGCTTACTTAAATCATCAATTTCCTGGACACTGGATTGGTCGTGGAGGGCCTCACCCTTGGCCACCAAGATCACCAGATCTATCTCCATTGGATTATTGCATCTGGGGATGGATGAAAGAATTGTATACAAGACAAAAGTGAATTCTCGTGATGAATTAATTGCCCGTATTATGGATTCGGCTGTGCAGATACAGGGAAGTCCTGAAAAATTAAGAAACGCAACAAAAGCAATACACAAACGTGCTGCAAAATTTATTGATAATGATGGCCTCATTTTCGAACATCTATTATAAAAAGGTGCGTACGGTTGGCCCAACCTGATTAATTTTTGCTTAAAACTAGTAATGTATTATACTGAATAAAATCGATCTTTTGGTACTTATTTCTGTTTTATTTTAGACATTGATTATATAAATTTTCTCAGAATTAAATTCTCTACAATTATTGTTTGTTGATTTTATGTATTAATTACCAATTTAACAAAGTTATTGTACATCAAACTTAAAAAACATTGTTTCGTGCCCCAATGTTTTGCATTTAACCCTGAATCCCTCAAAAACTACTACAGGTACAGTTCTGAAACTTATTTTATTAGCTTTATCAGGTAAAAATACATAAGAATCCACGATATTTCTTACTTAATTAACCTTTCCAAAAGTTCAGTATGGAGTACGAAGCGTTTTCGGACCTATGTTTATATAACATTTTTTTCATTATTTTTACTAGTAAAATGTGATGTAGAAGTGGGGGGAGAACTTCATTAATCACCCTGTATATGGTGAATTAATAGGCTAATTTAAATTATTCAAATAGTAATATGAAACCCAATTTAATAAACAAAAATCTGATTGTGTAATATGAAAATGTGTGTCGAGGAAGATTTTTATATGTAGACTTTAAATTTTTATTGAAAATTAATTTCCACTCAGACAAAATTAAATGCTATGATGCATCATTTTCGTCAACTTCTTTTTGGTATAACTCCCTGTCAATATTTATGTATGATGAGAATAAAATGAGCTATGGATTTACGACACGTGGTGTGGCACAACATTTAATGTACAGTAATAAAATATACTTACTAATGATCAAACAAGAGTGTGTACCTATCAAGCCGAATTTTTCATACTAATGTGTACCCTCCATTAGACTTCAGACATCAATAAGTGAAACTCTTGCAGGGAAGCAAAATTAGGAAACTAGCGAGCAACCCAGGGTTACATTGGTAACTAACGGTGTTTTGGTACATTTTTACCAGAGCCACTAGTCGTCAGAGTTTTTCACTCTCAAGTCTCGCTCCGTCATTTAAAATCGGGGGCACCTAAGTAAGATAGAAATAGGGATATTTACAAATAGCAATAACATTCGTTTGAAATATATCGTTTTAAAAGGATTTTAGAGGGGATACATTTTTTATCTTACTTACTGGATGCCGTTGAAAATTACGATCAAAGTTACTATAAAAAGCTAGTCTCTTAGTTGTAAATTTATATAAGTTTTAATATTTTATTAACTATAAACATATTTGTCATTTTCTTACAATTTGAATTTGACGTTCATTTCATTTAAGATCACGTACTATTAAAATAATCTCAACTCTGACATCACGGAGTGGATTTTTTGAGTCACTGAAATGAATGACCGTCTCAAACGTGAGCAATAACAGTCAAGTCTTGCCTTACATACTCCGCACTATGTTAGTTTATGTGGCTCCGTCAGTCACACAATGTGGCAGATCTCTCAGACTGGTGACCCAAATATTAGTTCTCACATGTATATGTGTCACTTACACCATCTACCATATTAACAGGAAAACCATATTAAAGTGCACTAAACTATTCCTGTGGCATTTCAGGAAGAGTTACTAAATCTCTGCTGACCACCAGCTGTTTTCGCTATAACGTGGCTACGGGTATACACTGCTTTCTTGATTTACACGATGTCTCCAGAACAAATAACGTATATTTCGTTACTGTAACAGCTGATAGTATTTCTTTATTGGAGAAGATTTTGAGACGAACCGGTAATTCTCCATAAACATTAAACTGGTAACAGTGTTAGGTGCGGCTGGTAGAGGGGGCTCAGACGTACCATTACCATCAGACTATGTTTGTGCGGGGTACTCTAGAAGAGTTTCTGTAAATTTGAAATTCTTAATTCAAATTTGTGCAAATAACTTTTTTTTTCCACTTCATGAAGCCAATATAAGAGAAATATTACATAAATTACACCTGTATTGTATAATATATATTTTAATAAATGTAGAGGAATGAAAATTTTAATAATTACAATGTTAACAGTAATTAAAGCCAAACATAGTTAAAAGAACATTGATGTTCTGTAGAAAGCAAATATTCATGTACTTATTTATTGAATCGTTTGTAGCCTATCATTTCATTACCTCCAATCCAGACGGTTTTCTGTTAAATTTAAAAGTAAAATAACGGACCCTTTTAATGACGACGGGCGATCTCATATGACGACGAGGGTATGATTACTGCATTCTTATGGCCTCTAACAATAAATTGTTATTATACAATGCCAAAAGAAAAACAAGGTGTTTATATCAGGATATTTTGGAGATAAAATATAAAATAATTGCTTTATTATTATATCCATAAGATATTTTACTTAAATCCAACGAATGCCACAACCGTTTTATATCAATGGAAGGATTTGCAAACGTGCGTTCTTCTGTATTTTCGATGAATGAATTCTAGTTCTTTTAGAAGTTATGGCTGAGAAAGAGACTGGAACCCGCTTGTTTACTGTCAAACTGATTTTATTTTATCATCCTTTCGTGGCACACCGTGGCGGATTTTTCAGCGTCTATAAAAACCAACGCTCCCAATGACAGCAAACTGAGAACACTCTCATCAGCGAGTTACTGACAGTAGATTGATAAGACAGATATGGCACCCCATGGTTCTCAGACCGAGTCGATTTGCGTCGTACAAAAGTAGCTAGGCAATTGTGGTACAAGTATGTACCATATTATGTCTCACATATGACGGAATTTTATGTAAACTCCATCTGAGCAAGCCAGATTAGTCATTTCTTCATGAATATAAGAGGCAAGAGTTCGTAATTTATTTAAGAAACGAATAATAGTACATTTATGAGCAATTAAATAAAAGCGTGGAAGAAATCCAAATAAAGTAATTTACTTCCTTGAATGATGTCGACTACAGTAAACAAATACTTTAGTGATGCGATTTATTTGTTTTTGGTACCAGAATCAGAATTGACTTGACTTTAAAAGATGTGTGTCTCTATTAAGGTTCTACTCAGTAAAACCACTAAAGATCACTCTAAAGAAGACAAAACTTTGCAGAAATGTTTTACATAACAGTTGTGTTATGATTAATAGTTGAGAATAACAAATGATTATACTTTACACCTGCAAGCTGTTTTACATATTAAACTACTGTATTTAATTTTTCTGTGTCTATCTGTTCTGTCTATCTGCCTATCTACACGGTACCTTGAAAACGAATAAATATAATTTCAAGGACGCTGTCTCAATTCGTAAATGTTTCACGACTCCCTGCAATTTCAAGCATGCTAAAACAGTTTAACAGGATACCTGTTAGATATAAATTCTTTATTAAATGTCATGGAAGTCTGATTTTTTTTCATACATAATAGGAAAATCATAGAGAGAAATCGGTATATTTTTATTTTTTTTAGCTAACAAAGTATTATTCTAATCTCAAATGCCGGTTTGAGGTTATCGTTGAAATGGCTGAAGAAATTGTTGCCTGACTCATGGAAGAATGTGTTCTTATTATTCAGCTAATGTAACGTGTCACTTGGTTACTGATATTGATTGATTGGGCTTCAATTAAAAGTCATCATAAACTAACATTGTATAAGTACAATCCACACACGTATTTTTAAAAAATAACTAGTTTGTAAAATCCGTGGACCCCTTCGTGATCAAGCCTTAAGAATAATACCATAATATTTTAAAGATAATGAAACATATTCCTATTCTTATTACAGTTTTTTTCTTTGAACAAATTACTTGGCTATTATTAACCTATTAGTTTACCTAGGCTACGCCATATATAAGAACGCCCGCGATTTTAAATCTGGATGTATTACATCAAATATCCTTTAAATTTCATCATCAGTTAGGTAATAAAAAGACAAATAGTGTAAGGACATATGTTCAAAGGAACATTTTTACTGTAACCCATTAATATATTTTGTATAATTCTTTCTAAAATACATTTTTATACCACTTTGACATACAACCAGTACGGTACGCAATTGCAGTCTTAATAACCTTCAGATTTTGACTTGATACCACCCAACTACAAGTAAGAGATATTCTGCAATTGCCACGGTTTTGTACTTCACGCTTAAATATGAAGGAAGGAAAAGGAGAAAAATGTGAATTAGCTAAAATGATCAAAAACTGTCCAACCAATTAAGCTCGTAAAAGTTAATATAAAATTTTTATAAGATTATAAGTTTACGGACTAGATAAAACGGCAACGATCATTTGCTGTACGTGTTTTCTATGTTATTAACAACCTACAATGGAATGAGTTGGGTACAATCAATATTGGACCAACCGATAAATCAGATGGAATGGATATTAGTTATGGTTAATTGAGCAGCAGCAGAACACATAAAACTTGGCAATAGTTGTAACCTCTGATTTGTCTATAACAGTTTATGGTCTAAAACATCTATCTATGAGTGCTGCTACTATTAGTTTTATTTTTTTAAACTTTATATAATTGGATTTTTCAATTCTACCTTAACCATACGTTTTTATTTTTAGAATATATAACTTCTTGTAGGTAAACTGTGTTTGCTAACGAATAAAGAAAGGGTGTTCAATACAAAACTTTATAATGTGAATTGTCCAAATAGTTTGAAAAGTGGTGGATTAATCATTCCGAAGCTGGTTGAGTAGTTAAGGTTTGAACAGCTGCTGAACTATTCCTCAAAACTTGGGCAGTTGAGCTTCTCTAGGTTTTGTGGTTAAAGCTCATAATTAGAAAAACTTGGTCTTATGATTATGATTGAGACGATAGTTTCAAACAATTTATAGGAGGAAATGCAAATGATTCCATTCTCAGTCTTGTATTAACACAAGACAAGAACAACAAAACTTTAATCAGAGCAGGACCTAGATCTTACTAGAGAGAGTGTTTCGTTCTATTTGACGGAAAATGTTGAAGCAACAATTCAATTCAATAACGTTACGTGTATTAACTGTCTAAGTATTTGATTTTGCTGTCATCAACACTCTATTCAAGGAGTTGCAATACCAAACGATTTTGTAATTATTATATTATTCCGTTGAGTTAATACTTCAATTTTCTTGTTTCAATTGATACTTAGACATAAAACTTATAATTTTTATGGCGTAATTGGTTATAACCACGTGCGTCAAAAGAAACAATCTGGAAGATATTATGCGGAAAAAATAACCTTGTAACATTAAAAGATTGTATCATTATGATGCTTAATTTTCAAGTTTCCAGATTATATTTTAAATACCATTTTGTCTCTACAAATGTTTCTAACTTTACACAACAAAATTATTCTCAAACTTCAAAAGGATTTTGCTTATCAACTCTAAATAGAGCAAGACAGTTTCTTTAAATACATAAAACCTTTATTAAGAACGGGATTATTTAACGACATACATTTGTACTATCGTGATTAGACTGAAGTTCGTGCCAAGTTAGAAAACAAATGGAATTTGCACCTAGCCAAGTTGTCAAGTCCAGACTCAAGGATAAACCCAGACATTGCGATAAATATTCTTGAGTATTCTTGTCGTCTGTTGGAAAATGATTTCTTACGATGTTCTTCTCAAGATACAAAATTTTATAAAGTATCAATCTGGCATAGAGCAATGGTTCTTCCACTTCACCAATCCCAATATTTTTATTCTTGTTTGCTCTTTCCCCTCTTTTTTTAGTAACAGAGGGCCAGGTTTCCTAGGCCTGGTAGTTGCATCTCAGCCATCCGGCTTATTGTGCACCCTCTCCCAGGTTTAAGCTGTATCAAATCCTAGGACTTTACAAAACCATGAGATCTTCTGAACAATGCTTTCCTGTTCCAACCCCTCTTCCGTATGCATAAGAACACCTAGGGATCTTGAGCGTTTGCTCTGTAATGACGGACATTCAAATATGACGTGCTTGGCTGTTTCGAGAGCCTCGCCACATTTCCTGCACAGTGTTTCCTGAACTGGAATACCTATTCTGTTCAGGTGGCTTCGGAATATCCAATGACCTGTAATAAAACCAGTCACCTTTCGGATCCCCGTTCTACTCATTCTAAGGGCATCTGCTGCAATGTTCCTTGATGGTCCCTTGAGCATCCGCTTTGCTTGTACATTCCCCTCAGTTTTTCTCCAATGTTGTAAGGGTTTGTTAACCATCGACTTGGTGACTGATCTACGTGCTAAGTTATATGAGATCCCACACGTTGGTTCAGGACCGGTAAGAGGACAGTTGGCTCCCAAGTTAGCGCAACTGTCTGCCCTTTCATCACCTCTTTCCCCTCTGATAGAAAGTATAAGCACTATTTTCCTTACTTGATAATATATATTTACAATTACATATCAGGATTATTACTTTGGAACAGCCTATTTCAGCTATATAGGCTCACCATGATGCTGTGTCCATCAGGCATTTTGGACACAGCAGCATAAACAGTTGTTACACAGGGCATGGATATTTTACTAATTTAGCAGGGCTGAGACAGATTAAAAAGTTTTAGTTAGCTTCAAACTAATTCATACGATGGTCTTCGAACTAGCAATGTTTTACATTTCTGTACTTTTTACCAAATCTTCTATTTTTTTTTAAATACCGTCACATGATGGATTGAGATAAAAGGAAATTTATCACTATTCTGGTTGACTGACTAAGGAATGGTTCTTCTGGTTCATTTGCACTTGTTTATTATTTATTGAGGAGATCCATTACATCGAAGATTCGATTCGACTTCCTTAAATTCCTCTTTTAATCCATATTTATCTGAGCATAAGCTCTTTGCTCTATCAAATAACGAGTAGGCCACTAATTCTTTGACAGATTTTTGATGGTTTGGCTGACAATTTAAATATTTTCTTATGTGTGTTTCCTTTTGAAAAATCATAGTCTAATAGACATCCCTATCTCCTAATATACACACATCCAAAAAAGGAAGCTAAAATAGCTTGCACATTGGCATTTTTTGATTAAACTAATGGTTTTTACAAATTTTGCTTCAAAAAATGTTCTTTACAATACAATATATCAGGAACTACTCAAAACTGACAGAGTTTTATATTTGTGAAAACGGAAATTGCTTACATTTTAGCATTTGAAGACTAGTTCCTAATCATTATTAAAGCTATATCATTAGGTGTTGGTGGCTACACCCAAACCTTATTAGAGATCTTGTACAAAAATAATGTATATATTTATTTAAACTGCCGTATCATTTAAATAGGTAATGAAAGACCGGGAATGAACATGTCTATATAAAAAGTAAAGCCCTCACTCACCCATTACTCCAACACTCCAACGATATTTTAGAAAGTGTAGAATATTTAAACTTATGCCTCATAACTTAAGTATAAATTATAAAGCGTTTTCATAAAAATCAAACATGCTTAGCGGTTGAACGGGATTGCAACCACAAAATTTTATTTTCAAACTGCTTGATGTCCAATAAAGTTGGATTTGATATATACTGTTATACCCTGGAAATAAAAAATAAATGTTTTATATAAATATATACCACCTACTGGGGTTTAACGGGTGTTGCCTAACCCCTGGAAACTATATATTTCTAAAATTTTGAAATACAGAAGCTTTATGCTCTCACAAGATAAAATAAAAAAGATTATTGATGAATACAACGTCACATAAACCCAGAAATAGGGTTGTAGTCTTTGCTAGACTACCGCATTGTGTGTGTGTGTGTGTGTGTGTGTGTGTGTGTGTGTGTGTGTGTGTGTGTGTGTGTGTGTGTGTGTGTGTGTGTGTGTGTGTGTGTGTGTGTGTGTCAAACTTTACCTTTCAAAGACAGCGGTAAGCTGAAATATATATATATTATGCTCTCAACCGGTACATAATATGCCTTAGACCGGAAGTCGAATACAATGACCGAAAGTAGTTTCTTTTTGAGCTAAATTAACTTTTTATATAAATATATGTATATAATTACTGATAGCGGGGCAACAAGGCAAACGATACGCTGAAATACCTTACTCCAAAATTAGACAAAAATGGCCATAATTAGACGTTTTTCATGGAAAAAGACTCCTGATCAATATACTCCTATGTATATATTTTATTGGTCCGGAAACATTGCAAACGATGCTACGGCACCGGAAATATCTTATACCGGAAGTAGTTCCTTTTTGAGCTACATGAACTTTTCGGAAAAAATATACAAATATAATTACTTGAAGCGGGCCACCAAAGCAAACTATAATGAGTGGAGAAATCTGAAATTAAACAGCGATCTGATGTTTAAATCTGTTAAAATCAACGCGTGAGTATTCACGTTGATACATGATCGGGTTTTTTAATTGCGTCAGTAGGAACTAACAGCAACCAACGGACTGTCGTTAAATGTTGTACATGTTAACTGTGGTTTATAATAACAACTCGCCTTCGGCTCGCTGGGGGCTACGCCCCCAGGCCCCCAAAGTAAACGCTTGCAAATTCGGGGATAAGCGGAATTCGGTGACTGGTTAAGTCCGGACATTAAGTAAATGACAAGGGATTTAAAAATTGACCTTTTTCATAGATTTTTTTCCGGATTCGTAAAAACTTTTGACTTTGAGGGCATTTTGCGGTTAAACCGTTAGAGATACGACAAAAAGTGACTGGACCTTTCTTGTTGGAAATTTAATTTTGTCTTTCGATTGTGCCCTCAGATCTGATCTACGACCTATGGTTTAGCCAGAAATGAGCTCGGGAGAAAAGTCTGCACGGGTCAGCTATCTTGAATTGTTTAGTATAAACATAATAAAAACCGACCTCAAGGCAGTATTTTAAGTCGAACAGGGGGTTTAATATCACCAGGAGACTATCTAGTCAAGGCGAGAAATTCCCTGGGTGGGTGATTAATGTTAAGGAGGTTAAGACAAGAGGGGGTTTTAATTTCGTCAGGATATTGTCTGGTCATATGAACAAATTCCCAGGGGGGGTTAACGTTACCGGGGGATAAGTCTCCAGGGGGTTATCTGGTCATACCAGGATCTTCCCAGGGGGGGGGGTTAAGAGATTTGGTGACTGGTAAAATTCGGACATGAGGTCATGGCAGGAAATTCCCTGGGGGGGTTTAATGTTACCAGGGGGGTTAACACATCAGGGGGTTGAATGTACAGGAGGTTATCAGGTCATACCAGGAAATCCCCGGGGGGGGTTAATATTACCGGGGGTTAATGACACACTTGGGCCTTTTTTAGAGGATATTGTGTCTGTGAACATAATAAATATTCCTCTGTCCCTATCTACTATTGACGCTTAGCTAACGCTCAGCCAACTCCCGAAGTCACTGAACCTTTTCTGTAGATCACGTGATTTCCTAAATCCCGTTTAAAATTTGTTTTGAGTTACGACCAACCGTTTAGCCGCTATCAAGCCCGGAATGTAAATTTTTAGGCGAAAATGTCCAATATTTTCACTTAATCGCGTTTTGCGGTCAAACTAAGGGAAATATAGTAAAAAGTCACTGGACCTTTTTTGTAGGTCATCTTATTTCCTAAATAAAACGTTAGTCTTATTTTGACCTCCGACCAATGGTTTCGCCGCTATCGACCCCAAAAACAAAAGTTTCGCGTAAAAGTTACAACAAAATTGTACATAATCACGTTTTTCGGCCAAACCAATCGAGATAGGGCAAAAGATTACTGGACCTTTTCTGTAGATCGCGCAATTTGCTAATTTGATGGGTCAATCAGATTTGAGCTACGACCAACGGTTCGGCCGCTATCGGGCTTGAAACATTATTTTTATCGAAAAAATCTCTGGAATTTCAAATGTTCGAGCGTTTTGTCGCTTAACCATGGAAGATAGAGCAAAACGTCATTAGACCTTTTTTGTAGTTCACTTCATTCCTGACTATGAATTTTCCGTCAGACCCGAGCTAGCTCCAACGGTTCGCCCGCTATCAGGCTTACAAAAAAAGCCTGCAGGGGTGAAGAATGCGCGATTTTTTGGGAATTTTTTTGAGGGGTTGAAAATGAAAAATTCTCACTTTTCGGGATTTTCCTGGTGGTTACACGTGGAAAGCTATCTGTGTACCAAATTTCAAGTCTCTAACTCATCTGGAAGTAGGTTAGAATTAGTATACGTGAGTGAGTGAGTGAGTCAGTCAGTCAGTCAGTTACACATGCGGTTGTATATCCCACTACAGTTATAATGAGATCATTAGCTTTGATTGATCTTTAGAGGACTAACTATTGTCAGTTCATTAGCGACGGATAGAGAGAAACATGACACTAGCATACATTTTATGTACTTTTATAGACACACTTATAGTGTTGATTGTTTTAGAGTACAATCGTTTTTGCTCTGCAAATTCTTTTCAGAACTCAGGATATTTATTTCTAAAAATTTATTGAATTACTAGCTGTTACCCGCGGCTTCGTACGCAATTTTTAGAACCTAAGTCCTTATAAAAAGCAATTATGATGTAATATGATGGGACTCCTACAAACATTTTAAAACATAAGTAGGCATACATCAGGTAGATATTATTAAGTTCATGGTAAATAGTATCAGAGTTTAAATTAATTATTATATCATGTTTGGCACGTGTAGGAGCATTTCTGGTTCTAATTAATTATATAAATAACGTCACAGCTGAATCTGCCTTGTAATCCCGATTAAGAAAACACAAATATCGGATCACACAGGTCTCGTAAACTTACTTTGGTCAAAAATCGTATATTTCCAGTCCTTGTCATATATTTCAGGTCTAAGATATTTCCAGTACCATAGTAGAGTTTGCCTTGTTGTTCTGACGAAGAAAAGATATATATACTTACATAGGACCAAGATGCCTACTTCGGTTAAAAAGTGCCTACATAAGACCGTTTAAATTCACTTACCTACTATGTCACAGATTAGCGTGTCATATTGCCTCGATTAAAATACTATATACGTTCGATTATATAGTTCTCGGAAATATATTTTGGTCAAAATCGTGTTGGCATAGTTGAGTTTGCTAGGACTGAAAAGCCTATTACGACCTAGGGGGAAGTCCTACCTACTTCTTATGTACTTCCGGTATAAGGGGGAAATCCTTATTAAGGTTATGCAACATTCCAAAATAATCGTTATTAAAGTTTTGCGTTACACTTGTTTTTTGGACTGTAGCCAAGGAAAGAATGAATCGTTAAGGTATGTTTGTAGTCATTTCTCTGTTTTTCCGTAAGCCATTGTTAAAATGTAATATCATAATGTCAAGGAAGTCCACCTATTTAAAGTAACTTATGTGAAAACATTCATAACTTTGTTCATTAAGGTTAGTTTTATAACAGTATTTAATGCATTAGATGATTTTAATTCGTCACTGGCGCAATCTGGAGTAAAATTTATATATTAATGTTTTATTTCTATCTGCATTACACTACCGATAAAGCACTGTTTACTTATTATTGATAAAATTCAAATGTAAACAGATGTTTCAGAAAGTTTGTCGAACTATAGCTGTCAACAGCTGTCAAAATACGTTTCGTTCTTATTGTAACATTCGAATGTAAACAAACAAATTTTTTGAATTCGACTTTATTTGGTGAAATTAATGTGTTATGGGTGGTAAAAAGCACTCTAAATTTTAATTCAGACCAAAAGCTATACCTGTTCCAAATTTCAGCACAATCCGTATAGCAGTTTCAGCGTGATTCGAAGACAAACCTCCAAAACCTCCAAACATCCTATCTAAACATTCAAACTTTCGCATTTATAATATTAGTGGGATGTCAGTAAGGTATCATACAATTAGTTTTTAAGAATGCAAATATTGCAATTAATATATTTGAACCGTAATAATTCATATTAAACTAGTTTAAAAATTGGTTGAAGCATAGGAGTACATCACACCAAGTGTCGAGTAATAGACTTCACTGTGGTTGCATGTAAAATTAGTAAAAAGCTAAGAGAGTTGCTGTACCACAAAGTGTTACAATGTCTTAGTATTTTACTCAGATTGTTAATCATTTATTTATTCTTTAGTTATCTAGTTGTCATCAGTGTACAAATAAGACCAATGTCAAAAGTTTCGCTAAATACATTTTTAACTAACGCTCCATCAAACTTTACTAAATTACATGCACTATAATTATTGAACTCGATGTTGCCTATGTAAGAATGATGATCCATGCAAAATACAATTATGTGGGTCGGTTCGTTTTCTAAATATCGTTCAGACAGACGGACACACACACTTTTATAGCAAATATCCAAAGGATTCGTTGATGCTCAGCCCATTTTATGTTACAAAGTGCACAGTATGTATTGTGGGTTGAGATGTAACCACTCTCTGATGCATAAAATATATTTGATATCAGTCAAATATCTTTGATATGTATTATATCTGATGAATATATTTGATACGTATGACGAAGATAAATATCCGCAGTCCTATTATCTTTTCAAATCATCCATCGTCAACAATAAACTTCAAACAAGTAACTATGTTTACGATATAATAGAACAATAATATACAGTAAATTAATAAATTACACAACTTCTTTTGGAGATTAATTTCTCAGATGTCCTTTTCTATGTTCATAGAAATTTTTTCTGTTCTAATAATTTTGTCAGCACTACTTGGAAGCATATATCAAAATATTTTGCTAACAGGCAGACAAAAATGAAACAGTTTCTCAGCTCCTCCAGTATTGGTTTCGCTAACGTTCAATAAATAACACCCTAGTCTCAAATCGATAAATATTTTACTTCAAAAACTTACATTTTCGTGTTTCGATACTAATTTATTGCTACAAATATGACTATTTGTTAATAATATGTATTTATATTATTTTCATGTACATATGAGTCCATAAGGCACACTATTTTGTAAAAATCTGTTTGAGTAATACACCTCATCACGAGTGTCGCGCAACATGCTTCGTTTTTAACATGCAATGTCAACTTAATCTGTGTACTCTATAAAACGTCATTAAACTCTCATACGACTGGACTGAGATTATTTACGAATGTATTTATTCTGCTATTTCCTCGTTCCCATCATGGTTATCGATTAGACCAATGTAAGACCGTAGTTACGTTTCTGGAAACTGGCATAGATTTCAGATAAGTTCCTATTTATTCAACTCTATTCCCGTTTTCAAAACGGTTCCTCAGATGCGAGGGTAGCAGTTAACTTGCGTGCCTCTTACACTGACTGTGAATAGCTTACAAAATCAGATTGAAGAAATAAGGAATAAGGAAAGCGGACCAACAAGAAAAGAAAGATCGGGCTTTGTGTCCTGAGCTGATAAGGAAATGACTATTTGGCGTACAATAGGAGATGCTTTCTTCTTTTTGCATCAAATTTAAGCCAGATAAAAGGCAATAGATTATTTTGATTGCATTGTATTCAGACATCTTTTTATATTCGTTTTTCTAATAAAATTAATAACATATTTAGACAAATCCCTATACTTTCGTTAGTACTAACATTTTACTATATTGAAGAAATACATAATCAATCATTCCTATAAAACTTACAGTTTTTACGATGGATGAGTTATTTGTATTTTATAGTGCATAAATGAATCTGATAAAACATGCTTCGGAATTCTTGTATGTTATTGTACAGGGTGTATATTTTGGTGTGGTTGAGATAGCTATGTGCTTGAGAACTGGGTTTGTTTATGAAGCATATATTGCTGGGCATAATGTAAAGTTGTTCATTATTGTAGAGTTCGGCGAGTTATAGAATTTTACATAAAATTCTGGAATGTTCTAGAGGATTCAGTAATGTTACATAATATTGTAAAATGTGATTGAATATTTTTATATATTGTAGACTATTTAAAATATTGTGGTATATTGTACAATATTGTGGAACTATATAAAACGCGCTACTCATTTTTCTCAGACAGTGGACTGTCTTAATGTGTTACTGTCTGGATAACAATAGATCACGTGACTACTCACGACAGGGCGTGGTCAATGGTCTCACCCTGATAAATCATCTCCCTTGTAACTCGAGTGAGATCCAACCCTGTTCAGTTTTAGAATATAATATTTTCACCTGGGAAAAAATAGTGCAATCAAAAGGTTTTCTAGGTACTTAATCTATTATTAGAGCTATCTTCTTAAACTATTATTATTAACCATGACAAATATTTACCGTTATGCCGTTAAGAGATTACAGAAGTACAAGAGATGACAAAATTAATAAAACACAATTTCGAAAGTCAATTATACAGTGCATATAAATTACTCTAACAATCTTCAACATATGATTCTTTATGTCAAAATAAGTACAAAAAGTTATATTCAGTACAGACCTATCCTCTTTACCTTAACTTCTGACTGTCTAATTGTGCTTTTTATATAGTTCCTGAAATATATAATCTCAATTTTAAAAAATTGCGGCTATGTAAAAACCGTAATAACTGACAAACGAATAATATTAAAATACAATAATCGTAATAAACGCTACTTAGGTATTTGGTAGTTGAACTACACGTTCTAAAAAAGTTACTTTGATACAATAGACGTAATATATACACTGAAAAATTGTTTTTATGAGAAAGTAAACATATTACATAGCCGTAAAATGTGAAAGGTTTTTATAAGATAAACAAAGAGTAGGCTAAATTGTTCTTGGCCTCGTCTTTGTGTACCAGTGAGATGTTAGAGTTAATGATAAATTGTGTTTTGTTTTCATCCCAAATTGGAAGATAAAGTGGTAAGATGTAATATTTTGAGAACAACGTTATCATTTTAGCATTGTACAATTATGTATATTGTTTTTATCATTGTTTACTGTATATTTGGCTGGTATTGACATGTATCTAGCGTGCAGCTGAAAATTATAGGTAATTATTTCAAGACAAAACTTTTTTGTTTTTTTTTTTTTTTGTACATTTTGTGGAAAACGTAGTTTTTATAGTTAAAAATACTTTGGCTTTTTAGCCTTAAAAGATCTAATTAGTACAATTTTCTAATTCTATGTTTGATCATATCTATGGAATTAAATTACATCACTACAAAATCTTTAAAAGTTTTAATAGCGACATTTTATAACATGCAATTTTAAGTAGGGCTTTTAAAATGTAATTATTAGAATGTTTTAAATTGTATTACATTATAGAATAGTTGTGGACTATTACATACCTAGAGCCCTGTGTTTTGTTTATATTTAAAGCTACAGATTTTCTTTAACATGACTGCAATGAGCGTTTTACCATACAATTAATTCTGTGGAAGAAGCAATTCACTCAGTTAATTGTTAAGAAGCGGAGCACATGAAACGCTACCACTGCCGTTAGTGAATTGTTTTCAGAATTCAACGAGTTAAACCGCTGCTTCATGAGTGCTTACAACTTAGCATTGTACCTAATATTATTGGCCTTCAGTGACAGTGATCTTACAATCTTCTAATCTAAAATATTATCACAGTTTACTGGATGTTATATTTACAATCACTGAACTTGTAAACTCAATTACATTTACAACATTGGTCCTACCCTATCTCATGACACACTATCCCTAGCATGATGCATCATTTAATTTATAATCAATAAACTGTATACTCAATATTATCATGCTTCAATTACATTAGTAAATATAGGAAAATATAAAAACAACATTAACTAGAAAAAATTCTAAATATAAATCAATAAGGTTTAAAAAGTTTAACTTCAGAAACAAACGATCTTTTTAGTAGGGAAAAAAATAGTATGAGCATTTCCAGCTTTCAGACAGCATGTTTCTTATCTTTCTCATACTCCTCATGCCGCTTCTACCAGATTAATAAGTGCACATTGAGATTGTTTACAATTATAATTGTTATTCTGGTTTATAGTGTGATAAAATTCCGTTTATACATTTTTATATAAACTACACGATGAAACGTGTTTACTGTATTTTTTATAAAGAAAAGCCCTTATATCATTTTTAATGAAAGAAAAGGACCACTTTTTTGTATCAAATCCATAAAAGAACACTTGGCCAGTGAAACTGTTAACACAGAAAGACTAGAATCGTTATTGTTGGCAAGATCTCGAATGGAAGGTCACTTCTAAGGCAAATTTGGTGTCATGTATAATGTATATAGTGTATTCTGTATAGGCCAATAATATTTTTAACTATTTGTTTACAGAAGTATTTTAATGCCAATTATTTCATAAATATTCTGAAGCTATAGTAAAATATTGATACTACGTACGTATTGCTAGGTTTGAAGTAACGTATTTCGTAATTGACGTTACAGACAACGTAAATAATTGAAACCATGAATAGGATCGATGACTTTGAATAGGATAGTTGTCGATTTAATTAATTCATGTACTTCTGAGTAATAATCGCCATTTTATTATTACGCTTTCGCATGCTTACTCGTATGCTTGCTGCAAAAATACAGTCTAAACTTGTAGTATAAACTATCATTGGAAAGGGATACAGTGAATCTTTATCATAACTCAATTCTTTAACCAAATCTGTCACTGTATTAAACAAGAGTAAATTTCAAATCTAAAAATTAATAAGGCATAATACTGTTATAATAATTATCCATGTCTTTGAAAGGTTCTTTATTCCATTGTATTTAAAAAAGAAAACTATGGATATAAAAAAGTGTGTGCCAATCTCCCTTGTTAACGTAATAGCAGCATTGGAAATATACCTAGCCAAACATGTCCAGATCCACATTCGAGGTTACAGTTCATACTATAGCATTGCATTCATCTTAAAAGTTGATATTTTGTTTTCTATAACTGCGATATATGCATTCGAGCATTAATAAACTGCCAATATAATATGGAAAATACAGTATTCTTCATTCTCATTCTAATGTTCAAAACTTGACTCCGTTATCCGTTGACCAATTATAAACTAAAGTTTTCTGTATGTATTTTAACCCTATATTATGTGAATACAATTAATTAGTTATTACCAATACCTAAGAGTACGATCAAACAAGAGCAGCAAAAAATAAAGAGCTATCCCTTGAAGTTGTTCGTCTCAAAGATGTGGCAGAGAATGCAAAACCACCTCAACAACATCAAAGTGGAGAATCGATAGCAAAGCAACGTTCCTCCTATCACAACAGCTCACACAATAAATCTTCGACCTCTTGCCTGTCACTTTAATCACCATCGATCTCACTTATAGAGACTTGCCACTTATTCTCAAAACCCTTGCAGTGCTCCTGAATCTGTCAAAACATTATAACATTGTAAAATTACTCTTGAAATATCTTTATTACTCGTACATCTGGTTGTGAAATATGATGCTGTACAATTTCTGAAGTTTTGTGCTTCATCTTCAGCACAGCTATCGTAAAAATTAGATTGAGGCCAGTTGATTAAGTTCCTTTTTCAAACACAATGAACCGGAATCTCGCGTAGATCCCTTCTTATCATTGATGTAATGTTGATTAATTGAGAGTCTGCCGGTTGAACAACATCAAAACTTTAGAAATTAAAATACTCCTACTAACAAAGAAATATGAGGAAATATCTTGAAAAAAGTTAAATAAAGGACCTTAGTTCACAACATTTTGTACGGGTGCTATTTTTAATCTTCAAGAATTATTATATTATATTTATATCTCAAATATTACAGAAAAGTTTATTAAATTTAGTTATTTCTTCTCAAAGTCAGTTTTAGTAGATTTTGGGAAATATTTGAACTAGAAATTTGTACAAATACGAACTTGAATGACGAACTTGAAATATTAGTTCAATAAATTGTGATTGACTAACGAATATACTCAGGATATATGAAATTACTATGTTTTTATCAAGTTATCTTGCTCATTAAGTCGCAATATATTGCATAATGACATACGCATAATAATAATTTTCTGTTTAGAGAATTATTTGCTTCTGGGAACCATGATCGGCGAAACAACAAATCATCTACTGTAAATTCCATAATGAGTTGAAGTTATAGAAATCGTATCGTTGTGTGTCAGCCGTTCCTACATTCCTGTTGACAGGAATTTAAATATTGAACCTTGGTAGCTAGGTTTCCCCAGATCCAAGAGAGAATGATGTACGTCTTGGGGACAAACGGTCAAAGGAAAGTTCAACTGACTAGCTGTTTGTATGTTTACCCGGCTGTGCGATAACTATTGACAAAAAGATCTCAAAGACTTGAAACGTGGTACATAAGTTTCTTTTATCGAAGGAAAAACTGTATTAATTTTAAGGTCAAAAGGTGAAAGGGTTGTCTGTCCGTGTCCATCTGACCACCATGTGCGATAACTGTTTATAGATCAGTCTCAAAGACTTTTAATTTGGTACATATGTTCCTGTTTATCCAAGAAACACCTTACTGATTTTTGCCAGTCAAATTGTATATGCACTATTTTACTACTTTAAAGAATTTGACTTGATTTCCACGTAGCTGAGAACCGATTGCGATGGAATTTGTTCGATAATCCATGACAGATTATCGATTATAGAACAATTCTGCTGTAGTGAGTAGCAGATCATCACTACACATACTCATGTTTTGAAATAATTAAAATGGCCTTTAAAACATCGATAATTTATTTGATTTTAAATTGGTTCCCTAGTTCTCACCGTTTTCAAGAACTATTAACAAAATAATAATATGTTAATCGTAAAATAAATCACCGTTAAATTAAATAACAAGGTTTTTGCAATATTTAACAAAATATACAATAATCAGGTGCGTACTCTTATCTCTAATAGTTGTATTTGCCATGCGTTAATGGTTTGTAAATGAGTCAGAATTAAATTTGATTTTAATAATATGCAATTTACACTACTCTATATCTATCCACAAATTAACGAGCAGATATTGAATTTTCAATATTAAAATAAAACTATTTTTGTACCAATTAAATTATTTGTATTCTTAAATGTAGGAATGAATAAATACTTTAAACATTATTTAGCTGACCTCATATATTTATGGGCCACCAAGTAAATCTGTTAACCAGTATTTAAAACACCAGTGTTGAAAAACCGACATCTACAGAGTGAAAATCGAGATTACAGGATTGAGCCTCAAGATTCTTTGCTTGCAAATATAAAACCAAAATAACTAAAGCTTTAAAGCTATAAGGAAGCTTAAGGAAAGTATTGAACTCTTAATATGTCGCAGAACTCTGAACTTATTTGTTCCATCGATAAAGTTCCAATGTTGCGCTCTCAGTTTGTGCAGTGACACAATCATCCTATTTCTAAAATAAAATCAACTACACCAAAAACTAAATTACACAAACACCGAGAGAATTTACAACAATCAAAATAATATTCTCGTATATGATAATTGGAAACAAACTTCGAAAGTATTTTTTCGAGTGTCCACATGAAAATCGTAATTTTATCGGAATTATCACACTGTATAATCAGTAACTAACAGTAAACACTGGTACAGTTTGGTCAAGGTCATAATAAAAGGTCTCCAAATATGTTTATATAAAGAAAATGCGACTATACATTATTATATTTAAAACTACAATGTAATATTTATGTACTCTAAGATGAGTTATGAATGGTGGTTTAATGAGTCAAGTAGAGACTTATTAAACTAAGTAAGTTTCGTTATCGGTACTCCGATGATTAAACACGATTAAAATGTTTTCAAAAGTGATAAAAATTATGAGATGGATATCAAAGCTAGTAATTAATTAATATTGTATTTCAGTTGTAACTTATTTCACACAATAATAACTAACTGAAGACATGTTTTAATCATCATAAAACACTTGCTGCTAACTACAAAACCGTAACAATAGTACAGAACCCCAGAGTAAACCAAGGCTCCAGTTGTAACAAGAGCAGACGAAAGACGTCTCATCTCATCGCTCTTTACTGGGCTCCTTTACAACCAAATGTCTTGTTTACATTTCATTGCCTGTCTAAAAACGCCTGGAAGTGACAATTGCCAAGTTTTAATGCTGAATTTACTAAAACATATCTCTGGATATTTTATTAACTGTGTAATGTGGCTTAAATATGGATTTAAATGGTTTTTTATCCATAACATTATCATTTTAATCGTAATATTGTTTGCAATATCTGCTTTTTTATTAATTAAAAGAGATTTTCATAAATCTAATGTATTATTTTTATGATATTATTTTCTTATTATCATAAAGATCATTACCTAAACTTTATTTGATTACATATACAGCAAAGTTTTGTTTCAACCTTATTATCAATTTTATTAATATAGTATGAATTTAAAAAAATGTAATATTAATATTGTATTTATTTAATATAAACCAAGGAAATACTTCTGGGCAATTTACAGTACAATGCTGTATATTAAATTGTTTTTTAATACATCAGAAGATATTGATACCAGTTTAAAATATCCCTTCTTTATCATAGTAATGAGTACTCTGTATGAAATCTATGTAACACTATTTCTGTAAAAGTTTTCAATGATTATCAGAATGAAATATCAGCTAGTAACAACTAGCGGTATTTTATTACTATTTACAAAATATTTGTAAGCCGATTGAGTTATAGTGTTAGTAATAACCTTTAAACTTGTATGGAAAATCTTTATTAAATATGCATTGATCTAAATATGTGAAACGTGGTCTGAAATGTTAAATAATGAAGTATTAAGAGTTTAATAACAAGACGATAAAACTCGGAATCACTGCAGAAAAGCTATTCCTTGTCCGTGTTTAATTTTGAATGGCTCTCGAATTACTTGTCCAACTTCGGTCCAATATAAAGAGCTTGCTAGAAGTTAGCTCTAGAGTATAATGCCGTCCAAATGAAAACTACCAATAATTAACATAATACAAATCAAATCGTATCTTATATTTTTAATTATTAATTTTCTAGTTTATATTTGCATTTAATATTTAGTTAACTAAATCAGTGAAGTCTTATGTCTTTTTCCCTGCAGTCATCTAATTCTAAAATCGCTAGTGAATTATTAAAAATTACATACAATTTAGTCAGTCTTCATCAGCAGTATTTTGTAATCCTTTTAAAGTCTTCTTCAACAAGGTTGAAAAATATAAATTCATAGTTAAAGTAACATACCATCACACATAAAAGTACGTTTCATAATCATTAATGTATTGGATGAGCTCTAATTCCTATAATATACCGTTATACATAGCTATCCAGTACGAAGTGTAAAGAGGGCTCGGGTGGTCTTAAACAAATGGAATCAAATCAAATCAAATTCTTTATTGCCTTTATACAAGTTTCACAAGCATGGCATCGTCAAATTAGAACAGGAACAAGAATAAAAATTCAACTTAATACTAAAAAATATTAAGAACATTTTCACAAATATAATATCGACTGTAGGGCATGAGTTATTATATTAAAAAATTTAGTTTAAGATTAAAGACTACATAAAAGACAACTTAAAAACATTTAGATTCATACGTTTTGAGATAGGCTGCAAAATTCAATAAATTCCTTAATGTCATATACACTTAGCTCTATCAACAGTAATTTTAACTTAAATTTAAAATTTTTTATCATCTAGACATTTTATTTCATATGGTAACATATTATAAATTATCTTACCTAATTCAAAATGTCGATTTAATTGTTGTGTGATAATTACATTGCCTAACTCTAAGAAAGTTACTCTGTCTTAGTAAAATAATCATGAACTGAGCTGTTAGTAGGAATAAGATCTAAGTTGGCCCTAATATACATTAACAAATTCAACAGATACAACGAAGGGACAGTAAGAACACCCAGAATTTTAAATAGAGGCTTACAATGAGTTCTACAGCTAACACCACATATAATTCTTAAAACTCTCTTTTTGCAAAATTAAAAGTTTTTTTACATTATTATCACAGCCCCAAACAATTATTCCATATGAACAAATGGCTTTGAATGTATGCATAATAAACAGACATCAATATATCTAAATTTACAGATAATTTAAGTCTTCTAATCATAAAAGTACATTTAGAAATCTTTTTAACAAACATTTTACAATGTGAGAGTCCCATTTAAGATTTGATTGCAACATAACTCCCAAAAATGTAACTTACTATAACTGACAAAGTTGCTTAAACTAAACTTAATGCTTTGAGTTTTATCCATATTAAGGCAGAGAGCATTAGCTGCAGTCCAGTCCTCAGCTACTGAGTTAAAATGAGAACAACAACTGATTAGCCAAATTAAAATTTGAACAGCTTATTTTTACTGCTAAATCATCTGCATACATAGAGGATGAGACACAGACATTGCTAAGAGCCGATGGCATGTCATTAATATATACAATAAACAATTGTCGGGTCCTAGAATTGAACCTTGCGGGTACACAGTATGCACTTGTAAATATTGAGAAAGCAACCATTATGAAACACAGATTGAAACCTTTCAGACAAAATTTAATATGATTGGATAAGATTAACAGACCTAACATCAAATCCATAAAATTTTAGTTTCTTTAAAAGAATAAGATGATCGATAGTGTCGAAAGCTTTCAACATATCATAAAAGTTACCAACCACACATTTTTTTGCATCTACATTTAATGTACAATCTTTCATAAAATTAATTACAGCCATACTAGTACTCTTACCAGGTCTAAAAACCATATTGACTATTAGAAAACAAAAAAATTATTCTCAAAAAAAAAATTTCATAACTTTGATTATTAAGCAAAATCTCAAGAACCTTGGACACAACAGGTACAATCGACACTGGCCGGTAATAAGCAAAGTCACTCTTTAAACCCTTTTTATGCAAAGGAATTACCTTAACTAACTTAAGACACTGTGGGACAATACAACACTCAATACAGAGATTAAACAAATAAGACATTATTTCATCTATAAAAGGTGATGCTAATTTCAAAATATGAGAATTAATATTATAAACATCAAAACATGAACTGCTACTCAATGATAACACTGCACTATGAACCTCTTCAACAGTTACACGACAAAACGAAAAGACTTCCTTTACATTATTATGTTTATTTACACCAGAAAGTTTTAGTTTATTTAAATAGTATAACATATCATGTTTTGCCTGAGGCACATCCTGGGCAATAGACTTAACACTACTAAGAAAAAAATTATTACAACCAGAACTAGACAAAGTTGAGTCTAACTTATTATCAGAGGGGGCATTCATTACCACCTAAACTGTCTTTGACAATAGACCAGATTGCTTTAGGTTTGTTAATAGCGTTCTTAACTTTACTACCATTGAAAGCTAGTTTAGCTTGCCTTACCTCATATTTATATCTACACCTAAGTGCTCTATATGAATCTCTATGAAAATCCAAACCAGTACTTCTAAAAATAGTATAAGTATGCAAGCATTGCTCTTTAAGTAACCTCAGTTGTGTTCATTGTACCATTTTGGCTTTTTAGGCCTACTTTTACAAGCCCTATTGTATTTAATTGGAAAGGCTATATCAACAATATCTAAAAACATACTAAAAAAAAGATCAAACACTTATCTTCTATCGAGGATAAAGTGTACAACATTAGCCAATTAACTTTACTTAATAGTAATCTAAAATATGCACTATTTACATCATCAATTGCTCTGGATATTTTACAATGACTTTCAGACCTACTGTAGTCTTTAGAGCAAGAACCGCAACTATTAACTGAATCATGTTTACCCTTGAATATCACGCTATGGTGATCAGACAGTACCATCAGTTCCACAAAGGAGAAATAATCCTATCCGGGTGCATAGATACAAGCTATGTTATCAATACAGGTACCAACACTATTACCATATAGGCCAGGTCTAGTTACATCATACACAGAATTCCTCAAATTGAAACTAACAAACAAGTTTTTCTAAAACCCTTTTCTGCAACCTATTACTTAAAAAAATCAACATTTAAAATCGTTACATTTACAAACAATAATAGAGGCATTAGTTTTATTTTTACTCACTAAAACATTCAGTACATTATTCAGAGCTTCGGTATTAAAACTATCAAAATTGTCATGCTCTGGCACTCTATATATTTCTAAACAAATAACATTAACTTCCTCAATGTACACTGCAGCAACTTCACATATTGAGGGTATGGATAGATTTACAAGGTGGGATAACTCTTTAAACTTCAGAACAGACTTTAGGAAAATTGCCGTGCCTCCACGTTTTGCTAAAGGACGGTGATAGGCACTTGCCAATATATAACCAGGAATACCTAGGGATGTAAGGTTATCTCTGTGCTCCCAGTGTTCACATATACAAATCACATGAGTATCAAATTTGTTTAGAAAGAAGAATAATTTCGTCCATTTTTTGGAGAATCCCCTGAACATTCCAATGGACCAATGTAAAGTCTACACATTGAAGTTGAGTTGGTTCCACAATAGGAACATTTAGGTAGCTCGAAGTGACTGGGAATTGTTGTCCAAAAAAGAATCACTGATATTCACAGTAGGCTTAGGCCTATTTCTCGAAGCACGGTATTTTCCAATAATGCAACCTTCGAACCATAAATTGGGATGCATAAGTTCTTCTCCCAAGGCATAAGGAACTCCAATCTTGAAAGAACTATATGTATTATACCTTGTTTCAAGTCGTTCACACACAAAAGTTTCAGATTCCTTAAGTGACTTTAGGTAAGTTATTATATCCTCTGAGCTAACAGAAGGGTCTAGCCCTGATAGGAACAACCAAAACAGCTTCTTGGCCGGTTTTAATAACATGTTTTCACTAACCTGTCTAGTACCGTGCACCACATTGCTTTTTACAGTTTTTACTGCATCACTGTAACTAAACCTGGTTGAGTTAGGCTGAAGAACAGATTCTTTAGACTTAGTCTCCGAGGCTGAAAATTGTTTCACCTTTGTTATAGGTTTTAACCATGTAAGGCCTACTTTTGTAGTTATTTCCACTACGTCGACCTCTGTAACTTGCAGTTTTCCACTCTCTGTTAGAATTAGTAAATATCCGCTCAGAATTTTGCTGGATATTACCATTAACATTAGAACTAGTCTCTGTCCTAGTGGAAACTGTTTCTTCATTCTCACACGTTAAATTTGACTGAAGGCCCAAGGTAGTTTGAGACTGTACTACTTTGTTAGAATTTAAGTTATGCAAAGGCTCACTTTCCATTTGAGGTTATTTGCTAAACCGTAAACCTAAACCTGGTTTGTTACCTATAGACCTATTATTATTACCCTTAGGCCTATCTGTATTACTCAAGATTATTGAAGACCGAGTGTCATCGGTATTAGAGTAATTATTTAGGGACGGTGTAGAAGAGTTAAACTGAGACCCAGAGCACACCTCCATGAGTTTCTCATTTAACTTTGAGTATTGTTCAGTTAATATGTCCAATCCTGTTGCATAAATTTAAATTATTATCGTTCTGGATATCTAATTGATCCCAATACAAACATTTAGAATGGAAGGCCACTCACCTGAGACTGAATCATCCATAAGTCTTGATTTTTTAAACAGCATATCTAAATTTATTTTGACACTTCGAGCAGAACCACTTAAATAAGCATCAAGATCGTTAATTGCTGAAAACACATCATCATCTATCTCAGCACAAGCGGCATGGAAATGTCGATGACAGAAGCCGTTCACATACCATTGAAAGGTTAACATAAACACGACCATTACATTTTCCACAAGTTGCCGTTTGATTGTCATCGTCAAATGAAGGTTGTTCAGTTTCAAGGTTAGTTAACCTTGGTTCAGTTTTCACTGATCCTCTTCTTTACTCCATCCAATTCTAAACCGCCTCCGCTACGGGTTCTCATTTCCCGTGAGATCTCGTGATTCCTCACTCTAAGCGAGATTACAACAAAACTGAACTGAAACCAAAACTGAAACACGTTGACAAAGAGTCACATAACCTCAAATCGCTTGAGTAGTTTTACCAAACTCAATTCAATGACTTTTAGAAGTGCACGAACAAAGTTTAATGGCTCAAAATGTAAGAGAATTCATCCAAAATCTATTTAAATAGTTGACAACTGCCAAAAATATGATAATAAGGTACACTTCGGACTTACAAATGAGCACTCGCAGGTGACGTAATATACTCACTCGTATATACTCACTCCTTCTTCCATGAAGAAAACCAGTGGTTGTTTAAAAAACATAAAATCATTTCTGTCCGACTACATTGCCTAAGAACATTAGCTAAAATCCAATTTACATTGTATAAGAACTCAACTTATCTGTTCGTAAAAACTATAGAGGAGTTTTCCCTATCATTCGATCGTCAGCCCCACTAGGTAGGGATCGATATTGGATGGTACCAAAAAGGTTAAAAATTCAAACGATAGTACTTTCTTAGATTATAGTGTTTGGCTTTATCAAATGAAAACCAGCCATCAGATACCAAAATCCAAGCGGTATAAAAAGAATGAAAGTCGCAATTTCAGCCAAATAATCGGCATGTGTATAGTTGGCTGAATCGATTTAAATTTTCTATAGAGTATTTTTCTGCCAATTTTACCACAGTCTAGGTTCAATACTTATACAGTAAAAATTGGCTATCAGCTTCTAGACTATTCTCTGGATCTATAATCGTAGCAGATGTACGGGATGTAAAAATCATGGCCTCATAAGTACTCTCAAATGAACTTATTTTTACTATTTTCAACTTTTATAAAGAAGTTCTAAATAAAGATCTTCCAAACGAAATTTTAATGCTCCAATTGAGTTAATACTATAGATATCGAGTCAAACACACAAAAATACTGAAATCTGCTTTTTATGAATCGGTGGAAGACACAGTGCTAAATGCTTAGTCTATGAATCTTATAAGTGGCTAGTTATAAATATATGAATATTTTGTGAGGGCCCCACCTGATATTTTACATTAAAAAAGTGTATTTTAACATTTCCTTGTACATTTTGTACTAAGCAATGCAAATCAATATCCACTGAAAAACATACATAGATTTTGAGGTGGTAGAATATATATAATTTGTTTTAAGGGTACATACCTAAAAATATTCAACACTCTTATAAATAGATGTGATTGTTTACTATTGAAAGCAGGAAATTGCATATTATTGTGTAGGTATCCAGTTATGAGTTCCAAATTTCAAGAATCTAGGGTTTTTGCAAACTAGTTTAAATCGATCAAATATAGGTAATTTTAAAATATTTTTTATTAGCAATCCCAGTCAACATTACATAATAACAGGTTCCTCTACTACTGACCTGTTATGATGATGTAATACAGGTTAATCTAAAAATACTTTGCATGAAACCTACCACCCCAAAACATAAACTTCATCACCTGTGTTAAAAAGTTACTACAAATTGTATGTTTAATCTTTTCATATCGCTCAGTTTACTGATTTGTTTATTATTCGTTTTTCTCGCAAGACCTACGTAATCATATTCATTCACTTTTTGACTATTAATAAAATAAAAATTCCCAAATAACCGATGTATTAAATTTTCAGTAGCTATAATGAAATAGTTTAATAAGAATATCTTACCTAATTTTAATCCTCTACAGGTCAACCCTTTCACCGCTTATCGTGCTTATAGACAAAAAATTAGATCTCATCAATTAGAAACTGGGCGGAGAGATTTCTCTGAATGGTCAGCCAAAACAATATACCGGATATATTTGAACGAGGCAGAAAAGACGCTGTCAGCTGAAAATTCGAGCATCAGGTTGAAATGTTGTTACATTATAGCACAGTTAATTTATTTGGCGAGGATTAACCGGATGGCTGGAATTTGGCTTTGCTGCTGTGTCAACATTGTGTAACCTATTATAACCACACGAGTGTTGTAATGTTGTAACTAACGGGATGAATGAAAGACATTTTTTTCATTTATTATCACACTAAGTTAAGTCTTACGAACTTTCTAAAAAATGTATCTGCTACATTAAAATGTATTCTTTTTAGTTATGTTCTACTTAAAAAAATAAAATTTAAAAATGTTGTTACAATGTTGTTATTTGCGTAAATTTTAATTTATTTTTAACAAGTGAAGAATTTGAAGAAGTGAATTAATTGTCCTTGCAATTGTATTAGCAAAAATGCAAAATATCAAATTTATTAAAATAGAAGAGTTATTAAATAAAAGTAAAATAAATTCATAAGTATGATATTTGTTTCAAAACCAATAACGAATTATGGCAACCACTGATCGCCAAGGGTTTTTTTTTTAATTAATTAATTTATAAATAATGAGAGAGTTAAAATATTGTCACACTGCTAAAAATACAATACTAAGTTATTAAAAAACTAATTTTTACTGGGGTAAAGTTAGAAGTAGATTAGCTAAATTTAAAATAATGACAGGTCGTATGTGCAGTAATATATGGTGTTAGAATTTACTTTTTGTGAATTTTAGTTATTTTTTTAAGGAAAAGTTCGGTTGTTTAAACTTGTTTTAACAATCATTACAAACGCAATGCACAAAAGCATAAACTTTACAAAGTAATATTTTAGGGTATTTTTTGCTTATTAAACTGGGAAATATACATACATATACATAAAAGAAATATACATTGAAGTAACCCTTTAAAAGAAATAATATTATCTTACATCGCGCGCGCGCGAGTGTTTGTGTGTGTGTGTGTGTTTGTGTGTGTTTGTGTGTGTTCTACTAACTTCTGTATAAGAATAGTAGTGAATTATGTGACCAAGTATTGATGATATATATTGTACTAAAACATAATTGGTACTAATGGTACTAAATTGGACCGCTGGCCACTGTGGGTATGTAAATACGGTATCTGTGAAAATTAACCTATAGATAAAAAAACAACATATAATTTAAAATATTTCATTTATCGATGTACAATATACAGTCGATGTATAATTTATCGATGTACAGTATAATGAAAACTGGAAAGTGGATTAAATCTGTATATGAATCAAGTCAAATAAATTAAGTCAAGTGTGAAGTTTACATCAGCTAAAGAAATTTGGAAAGCTAGGCAATAGTATTTTCCTATCGCAATAAAGATATTTAGCCCCATTAAACAAAGAAAAATAATTATGTACACAAAACAAGAAAATCTATGATTGGCTTCCGAAATTTCAGATTTTAAAATATCAAATAAATTGCATGCATTGCATGAATGTGAGTAGTGTATAAACACTTATGTGTTTATATTATACTTTTGAATCTGAGGTAATGATCCACTAATGATCCACCGGAACAAACTGTATTCTAGTTTTAAGATTGTGACAAGTTTTGAATATTAATATTAACAGGATGTTTAAGAATACTGTGCTGCCCTCCCTAGCTCTACGCAATCCGTGACGGTTATTCAATGAAGAACAAGAAAGAACGTTTGATATTTGCACAAATAATTACATCAACTCTCAAAGGGCAAAATGCATATGGAGTAATAAACTTATAAAACACAAAATTTCCACCTACACTTTACTCAATTAAGGAAACTAACTGAATAATAATCAAGCGATAATATTTCCTACAGTTCTAACTTTCAAACAGAGATGTTTTCCATGAATATTTCCATTGCTAATCATAACTCAGGCATTTGGAAATGTCAAAATATCTTGTTATTAGTGTCAATAATATATTTTCAATAAATGATCTGATCTGAATAAATGATTAATTTGAAAACTTGTCAACAACGTGACATTTCAAAATAGGATATTTTATTTTTATTTTCGACTAAATAGATCAACTAAGGTAAGCATGTGTTGTGTTTTTTTCCTGTAAAGTTCCGATCTAAATATTTGAAAGTGTTTGTATCGATATAGAGGGTGTTATAAAGGTCTCACACTGGCTGTATGATTTCCGAAATATTACAGATATATCAATAAAACTTGGTGCATCGTTACTACGTCTATAAATCTACTTTTTTAAGTAACTACTATTTTTGTCATTTCAAGGGAATGGTCAGCGAGGAGTTAGAATGAAATCTTAAATGAGATCATAGGTCGAGAAGTACATCAAATTAAAGGTATTTATTAGTAGAGTACAATGCCGCAAGGAAGCAATATTACTCAGTAAAAATTTTACCTTAACATTATAATATATCTGGATGATTGTAAAAAATCGGGGGCTTCTTGATAAAACTGTTTTAGTCATAATATCACAAGCATAAGAAATGTATTTATTTTAACGTTACATTTCTTAAGCCATTTTAGTGATTTCATTTTGTCCAGCAGCGCCAAATCTGATCACTAATCACTAAACATCGAGAGATGGAGGTTAAAAATGCTAGTCTAGTTTACTATGTAGGATGAATATCAAGAGGGTTCAACTCCCTTAATGTTGAAAGCTTTTTTAAAAATTCCCTTGCCAAATTTGACTCGATAACAGGAACAGAACTAGTCTTCCCTTCTTCCAGTGATGTTCCTGAGATAATGTTCACTACCTCCTTTATGGGATCTCGACAGGTTTCGGCTCATACCCCAATCTTAACAATATTGAATACTTACCCCTTCAGAAACAGCAGCGAGGTGGTTCCTCAACTTCTTGTCCTAAAGGAACCAAAAACTCGAAAATGCCGAGGTACAGGTCATCATTTATTCGTCATAGAAGATGACAACTTTTTAGAAGGATATAATAGGGATAATTGTTTACTTCAAGAGTCTGACCACTCCAGTTCATTGATGCCACCAATATTGTTGTCATCGTGCATCATCACTTGAAGGTAACTTTTGTGACGCAGGGAGCAGAAATCACTTGGCAGAAGAGTCTCACGTCCTAACAATCAAATAGATCTTTTCAGTTCTCCAGATGCATCTGTAAGAATTTCTTAGCTGGAAGAAAATGATTAGCGGAGGACAAAAACTGTGCGGGAACAGTTTTTGTAAACAAAAGTTCTAGATATGTAGGCTGAATAAAATTGAAGGATTCAGCATTCGATATTCACCCGTTCACTAATCTAACAATTTCCTCATTTACCTGTTTATTTTCATTTTCTGGCTAGCAATGCCAGAAATTGAAAGATCAAGATAACCAGTTGGAAGAAACTATTTGAGATTAAACCTTGAGATTAACGTAAAGATCTAAAAGTTTTATTAAACTAGTACCTACTACGACTGATTTTTTAACTATATTCAACTTGACGTTAAAGTTAAAGGTTATAATGTAAAGTTATATATGTGGCTCAGTAAAGACACATAAAATGTGTATTTCAAATATTTCCTAATCCTGCTTTACCGCACAAATGTGAGAGCACGGGAAACGGTTCAGTAACAAAACAAGGACCACTCCCTCTTCTTATAAATGTAAACAAAACTCGAAGTTTGGTGATTTAATTTAAAAGTTTGATAGACTTAAAACAAATTGTACTTGTGTTACAGTATCTAAAATAAAGTCCGTTGGGGTGACTGTTTTATCGGGTAAAGTTTGTGCAATAAACTTTCTCCCTTCAACTCTTCCTAAGGATCAAGTCAACACTAGCTTAATATCTGCAACAATTTAGCATAAATGATACTGACTCATCATATTGATTATTTATAAGAACCACATCTAAAAATAGATATTTTTATTCAGTCTGTCTAGCCTAAACTATAATTGATCTTCTTTAGTTATTGCCTTTCATTGTGTGTACTCCTTCTTTTCCTATCCTTCCCACGCCATTCTGAAATGATCGTATGGACCTTTTAAACCCTATAGGTACTCTGCGAGCCTATACATTTACAAGGTCATAGATCGAGGGTCCTCTCTATTCCTTTTTACTTGTACTTTCTCTTTACGTGTAATTTCCAAATTTCCTACGTGATGTCATTTTTTGTTACCTTATACATATTCAACTGGCTTTGCCACTAGTTCATCAATTTCATCACTAATCCTAATTCTAATATTAACCGTTTATCAGCCAGACACTGCCAGTTATTTTTAGATTATTAAATATTTAATTCTAATTTTACGTTACACAGAATATCTGCACTCCGGTATTATGATAGCAAATAAACTGCTATTGGTAAATACAATGTTGACTATGAAGAGAAAAAATCAAATTTAAAAATACATGACTTAATTAAACATTAGTTCATACAATAATATCTAATTAAACAGAGTGGAATTTGTACGAGTAATAAAACATTCTAGAGAGACTCCATTTAGAAGCTCTTTGTATTGCAAATAGTTTGGCTTGAATTAGAATCTGGAAAACATTCGTATCCGAAAATAAAGGATGTAACTATTTTTACTTAATTAACTAGACTATCAAGTGCCTCTCCCTTTGTTACCAAAATAACATTTATGAAGTGTATAAAAACATTTATTTTTATAATTTTCACCTTTAGCTGTTCTATTATTAAGTGGTAAAATGTTTTATATTATATATAAATATTTAGGTGTTAGCATAATTTTCCATAATTACTTATTATTATATTTTTGTTGATGCTGACTGTTATATAGATAATGTCTACTATAGTAACGCAGTATATAGTAATAAGTCATTACTTTTCGGAAGGAATAAAATTGAATTGATTGTATGACGAGATTGGTCCCCTGATAAAAAACATTCAGTTAATCTTTCAGTGATAGGGAATGTCCGAAACCTCGAAGGTTCAGTGACTCAAATATTAACAAGAAGCTACTCCACGTGTCAGTCTCCCACTTTACTTCATTTTTACTCGTAATTTTATAAACCATTCATGTAAATAAAGGCAATTTTCCATTTTCAAAAAATGTGTAAGATTAATTAGATCCCAAAAACACTACCACTAATATTTGGAATGTTCATGTTTCAGTGACTTTATTAATGGATATTGACCTCATGTATTATGAATATATTAATGATTGTTAACGATCATTAATATATTTTTATTAAATTACTTCACAGGTGAATAAAAGTAATTGTCTACAGACTCAGTGTATTATAAAAAATAAAATAAAAAAAATAAAATAAAAAATAAATAAAAATAAAAAAAAGTGTTCCTTTTAACAAGCCTTAAATAATAAATAGCAATTTTTGACATCCTAGGAACTTTAAAAATGTACATCTTGGAATTTTTTATTAAATTTAGAGCTTAATACCACCACCCACTCTAATTACGCAAATCTCATTGATTCTAATAAAAAAAGTGTTTAATTAGCAGGTCCGGCAAAGAGCCTTTTAAATTTGAATTACATCTATTGGGAAGTGGGTTCAGAGATACAAAGTTACTTCAGTGTTATCATTAGTGATAGAAAGTTGTCGATAAGCCACTTAAATAGTTTATTCATGTTAATCTATTGCTATAACACAACTAATTGTGAACTAGATCACTAGTGTGACAAATAGTAGGTAGCTGTACAGGTCATTTCGTACAGGACATATTTTAAATTGATAAAGTCCTGAATTTCTAATGTCTTGGAGGTGATATATTTTGTACAAAATGAAGATATAACTACGAGATGAGTTTCAATGGTTTCCTTTCATTAGTTATATTTAAATATTATTCAAATTCAAGCACAAGTAAAAGTACACGATGGTGATGTAATTCTTTGTTTAACAAAAACAGTTCAATTGTAACTACGATGCCTCAGGGTCTCTTCTTTAGGTCTCAGATACTCAAAAATAAGGTTTACAACGCAAAAAAAACTTAATTACACGGTGATAAATATACACCATAGACAAAGTTAAGGTCCAACATAATAGCATGTATAAGTTGTGTAATAAATTTGTTAATTCAGTTGTTAATGATGTTCTCCCTTTCACCATTAACTGCAATAGAGAATGAGTAACGCGCAACATAACAAACAAGTGTATCAAATTTAATAAAGTAATGACGACCCTTGCCTTTACAGAGGATCTCTGAATTTTTAAATATAAATATATTTTATCAAACTATCAAGCAATTCTTGAACGTTAAGCACAACAAATGTTTGGAATAGATTCACGATTAAACATTCGTACAAGAAATCGGCACAATTCAGATTCCTCATTACTTTACTTTATTATAATGGACGGATCTTTCACTGTTATTTGTTTTTGATAAATGGGAAGAACAAACAGGAGGTTACAGACGAAGTTTCTCGATCAGTTGAAGTATTGACTCAGACAGGGTAAGGCATAAGTCACTGGTAACAAGTCCGAGTTTCCTTGTTCAATACAAAGTTGTTATCTTTAATACAGGCATCTCTTTAACAGTATTAAACCAAATAAACCTCTTCCTTAGTTAATAAATATTGTTTTTTATTTATATGGTATTGTTTAAATATATGGACGTAAGGTACCACCTCCTATTTTTACGAAAATTGTGGTAGTTTAGAAGTCTACTTTATCTATCACTGTACTAACAGATACTTCAGAATTGTACCAGCACAAAACCATAATGACTTACAATGACTTATACAGATATCACTACTGTACGCTAGCTAACAATAGACAGTAACAGCTATTTTCAAACAGCGAGTTAAGTCGAACGCACTACTAAGTATTTAGTAGCTACTAAGTACTACTACTACGAGTACTACTTAGGGATCCCACTGCATGATAATATAACACAACGATATTAGAGAAAGGAAATAGCCTAAAGATCCTAATGTAAATTCTAAAATAGCAATTTTTGGTACTTTGAATTGAAATATTGTTTCCTACAAAAATAATTTTGTAACCCTGATTTGAAATCATTTGTACCTGAAGATGAAATATGCATTGAAACGTGAGCAAAATAATTTTAGAGCACGCTGCATTTATATTTTGAGCAATACAATTTTCAAAAATTGTCTTACTTTTGTGAGATATACTTTTAGGAATACAACTTGTAATATTTCTATTGAATATCTAGCTTTTAATCTACTTTCATACCACGACTGCAATTACTTTCCACATATCTGTGTCTACATTTGGAATACAGTGGCAAAAACAATTAGGGGTCTCGAAATTTGAGCATGATCGTAAAAAAGATATGAAAATATTTTCAAGTGTTTAGAGGATAAGCAAGTGCTATACCTCTTACTAGTGTGGTTAAATTTCATTCGAATCAGTTGATTAAAATTCAATGTTTGCAAATGGCCCAGGAGATTGATAACGTTTAATCAAGTGTGTTTATACAATCATACACTTCGAGTAGTAAGGCTGAATGACTTGATAATACCATGGAACATCACACGGTGTACTTGTTTAGTTTGAGAGAGAGTCGTCTGTGGATTTACTGAGGTTGATGAAGGTCATTCAAGAGAGAGAGAGAGAGTCCTTATTAAAGTGTATAAGCTACTATATTCGAGGCCTTATGAGACAAGTTACGACAAGCCATTCATTGAAAGCCCTCAGTAGTCAATATCAATAGTCAATACAGAGTTCGCATTAATCTAAAGGGTTTCCACTTTGCATTTTAATGTCTATTTTCATAGCACATGAAGAATATTGTGCTACTCGAAGAGAAAGCGTTCTTTATATGATTATATCTATTTAGCTAGGAGGTTTTTTTTATTAACCATTACACTGTATTCATATTAAATTCTTAATTAATTTTAAAACAAACATTGCAATACTTATTAAATTTTATTTGTGTGAGGCCTCTCGTTTTCAATGAAAACATCGTCAGATCCACATAACAGTAACTGCTTTGATATCAGTTATGAGGGTACGACGATGATTTCATTAAAAACAAAAGGCCTGACACAAATAAAATTGAATTATTATTGGACAATCTATTTTAAAATTAATAAAATCCAAAAATATATTAGCTCATGCAATATATTGAACTTTTTGTTTACAGACTTGATCATATTAGACCAGTGCTTTTCAAACGTTTATTTACAAGCCATTTAAAAGTCGTTCATCTAATCGTATCATGCCAGCATATTACAATTGGCATATTACTAGGATACCAATACAATGAGTTATATACCTTACAAAACTTAGCTAAGGATGCACTACTATTGCACCTTAGTGTCTCTATATTTATTTATACAGAAATTATAACTTCAATTTTAGTCTCAGAACATAGAACTTCTTTCAATTTGTTTTGGGTGCCATCAACAACACATGGAAACTAAAAGGTAACAAATACTGTGTAAATGGTTCTTTTAATGTTGTAAACTGTATATATACAGTGTAATACCAATAAACTGTCCAACACAACTATCCTTCCTGAAGCTGTTCTCTGTAGAGTTACTAGTTCTGTTAAAGTCGAAAACTGTACCTTACAAGTGTAACATGAATAAACTGTCTTTTTGCACATAAGGAAGTTTCTTAAACACTATACTTTCCCTAATACATGCATACACTTGAGTATAACTGTCAATTTTATTTTTATTACTTTTTACTGAATATTGTTTCCTCACAGTATTCCGGATACTTAAACTGTCTTGTGAGTTTTAGATCCGATACGTTTGTATACATCCAAAACATTTCCACGTTACAGAGATATTTTAATATTTAACGATGAAAAAGTTTTTTCACTGATAAAGAAATACCATTCTATCATATAATTCCAAATATTTTTCTTAATATTTCAGTCTGTGTCTCACGGATGTGTAAAAAGCGCTCAGTGTAGTTCGTATATTTTGATAATATTTAATACAAGATTGTAGTGTCGATATATCTCTCCATGTAATGGCTTGCAGGCTATAGAATGTCCTACCTCACACCATTACTTCCATTGTGAGCACTTTCCGGGTTGGGGAGACACTGAACGATGTGGTTGTCCAAGGCAGGACCGGTCTTATATACAGTGGTCATGGATAAATTTTGGATTATTAGTAAATAAAGAATTGAGAGTTTTTTTTTATTAAATACGAAAAATGTTGAACTTTTACACTAGCATACTAGTTTTATTAAGTGTAATTATAAAAATAAATGTATTTAATCTGTTAACGAGATGTACGAGTATATACGAGTATTGACGTCTAAAAGTCTAAAATAATTTTAATCTTTCTCTACCATTTAATTTTATTTAGTTAAAGGAGTTTCTTTTAAATGTTATCGCATTTCCCTAGTACATTCCATTAAGTGCATTTAATTTATTAGTTTTTCTTTTTTTAATATTGTATTTTCTATCATTGTTTTCTACAGGTTAATTATAAAAATAACCATATGGCATAAACTTTGTCTGTTTGCACATAATATTTTTGATTTCACAAGTTTTTTTATAGATCTCTTTGGCAAAAAACTGCAAAATTGCTGCGTCATAGAAGGGCCTTTGCGCTGATTCAGGTGTGACAAGGTATTCAGGATGAGTAAGGTTCAGGTTAGGGCCGCCTCCTGTCGAGATCCATGAGGAAGGATTTTTTGGGCATTGATCTCAGTCATATGTCCTGAAAGAAGAAGAATCCATCCAGCTTTGTACCAGCCTCTCCAGTCAAAGCAGGCAGGGGATGGCAAACCCTTATGTATATGCCAGCAACAACTTAAAGACTTAGGGAGCCCCACCAACTCCAAAATTCCTCCCACGATACTGGCTAGACTATCGATCAACATTACACCTAAATTTCTCGACATTTACGGTTAGTAGTATGCCGCTCCTTGACGTCTTTCGAGTTACACAGATTGGAGTGACACGTCGGTTTTCACTGTACCCTGTGTTTGTTCAACTGGAACGTATATAAACCAGCCAGATATGAACACTCCTGGTATTATTTACCATATTACGAGCAAAACTAAATGAAGTAAATTTCATAATATATCAAGTCTCAAGTTCACACCGAGCTATCAACACCCCCTTACGTGAAACTGCTGTCATTACTGTTTATGTGTCAATATATTTTACTAGAGGTCGTAAAAGCTGTTATGAAATTAAAAAAAAAACTTATGAACTTGGAGTACGAAATAATGTCATAACAGTACACCAAATGTCTAATATATACAAGATAACTTATTAAATCAAATGAATTAACTTTTTATTTTCAATATAGTACAATAAATTCAAATTCTGAAAATACAATACTAAAAAATGCCGTCACATGAGTCGATGACTGTACGTGATGATGAGCTCTAAAAAAATATATGTATGTATATATTTTTATGATCAGGGCATCACCTTAGACGCTCTACGGCACCAATAGATTAAAATAATTTATATTAAAATTGCCAGAAAAAGACGCATTTTGATCTAGGAAGGTGTGTATTTTCTTGAACGGGGTTTTTTAAATACCAGAATTGCAAAAATGTACCAGGCATGTAATGTTGCAGAAGTTTTTATCTCTTTCATCTATACTCATGAACATTTCACTCTCTGACTTTAGGAATCCAAAACATTGCTTTTCAAACTTAAGTCAAATTATTATTAAATTAATTGGGAGATAGATCTTCACTTATTTTCAAAAGTTACGTTTCTTAAAATGATATTCTTATGTCGTAATTGTTATTCTTTAGAAAATCACTTGCAAATCCAATGATAACTGCAAGTTTTCTATAAATATTTCAAAATTTTGATACACTTGCCTAAATAAAGCACACGAAATAATGTCAATAAAAAGTTTAAAATCGATATTTAGTACTCATAGACAGGAGTCTAGAAGCGAGAACGTGGAGTCCTCTCGGGACACATTTGCCCAGCAAGTGGAGCAAGTTTGATCCCAGAACTCAATTATAAACTTTGGAGGAGGATTTTCCCTAGTATTTTAAGCATGCACTCTTGCTGTCCATTTTGTTAGTACTAAGACTTTTATTTTAATAATAACAAATTTTTATCTGCTAACGGCTATTATGTTGTCTTTGCTAGTTTAAATAAATCTACGATCTATTTTATCTTTATATGTATGTATGTATATATATATATATATATATATATATATATATATATATATATACATTAAATTGTATAAATGGCAATAGCCTTATTTAATTTCAATAAACATTGAACCACAAAAAGTACTTACTCCGCCGGGAGTCGAACCCGGATGTCTCACTTGCCGGGTGAATGTGCTACCACTACACTATATATATATATATATATATATATATATAGGCTATATATATATATATATATATATATATATATATATATATATATATATTTATATATATATATATATATATAGCCTATATATATATTTCTTGTGTTCCTTGTGTATGTGACTGAACTCCTCCTAACGACTGGACCGATTTAAATGAAATTTTTTGTGTGTCTTCAGGTGGATTCGCGAATGGTTTAGATTCACAATTTGGTCCACTGGAAAATGTTTTTTTTAATTAATTTTTCATTTGTAAGTAGTTGTTGATTTTGGAGTGTTTTACCTTTGATCCGTCAGACTACGCTACGACACGTAATACAAAGTGAACTGATACTTAATAGCTGTTAATACGTTCAGCTGAGGTTCATCAAAGAGGCAGAAACATTTGTTTACATTTAAATTTAGAAAAGTATTATTGTAAAGTGCTTGAGTAGTAGTGTATTGCAGATTGCGTAGAAGAATTTATTGCCTAATTTTAAATTTAGATTGCACCCGTGATCAATAAACTATCTAATGCAATGAAAATACTATTAAACGCTGTCTTAAAAACCACCTCATTGTACAAAGTCGTGAATGTTTGCACATAAGGTAATCGAATTTTTTTAGATCGAAGGTAAATGAAAAGAGCCGAAAGAAGACGCTTTATGATCGAAATCGGTTTTCGTTGATACATTTTCTTGATCTGAGCACAAGGCAAACTCCACAAAAATACTGGAAATATCTTAGACAGAAAATTAATTTTAACACACAGAATTTCGTTCTTTATATTCTAATTAGTTTATCGAGATTCATCCATATAAATTAATTGTACTGAATAACTTATCACCACGTAGCACTTTTGGAAGGATATTATATATCCTTCCTCTATCTTTATAGAGGAAGGATATATAATACACACCTTCATAATGCGCCCAAGAGGCTCACGAAGGAACGACTATCTATCTCAGGAGTGTTTAGAATGTGATATAAAAAGAATACGTGAATATAGTGTACCGTTTTCAACAGGAAACTGCGTGCGAAGCCGCGGGCAACTGCTAGTTTATTATAAAATTTAACATAAAATTGATTACCTTACTGCAACATTTAATGGTAGTATTTAAATCTCATCTGATTATATATTGATTTTCATCACGGCTAATATTAAGTCATATTCCAGATTACTACTAGTGTCGTCCTGACCAGATTAAAAAAAAAACATTATTTCTTTATATACATTCTTTCATAAAATATTAGTCCGATGCGGGTTTTTATTAAGTTCATCGCAACAGTTTTTTTAGTTTTTTTGTACATTTTTACCTTATATACTCGTATTGCGGTTTTTAACACCAGAGGAAGAATGGTATATTTAAATCCCCGAGACATAGTGTTTTATTTTTGTAAAATAACGATGGTTAACCTCTGAAATTTCAAACATATATCAGCTTAGCTCTCCACTACTCATCTCCAGCAATTATCGTTTTGGGTTGGCAGCTATGCGAAGAACGAAACCCACATTAGCATGCGACAAAGTGTTATCTCCCTCCTCACTGACAGTTTGCCTGCTACAGTGGCTGACAAGATTGTATAATCAGAACACTTCCCTCTTTGTTGTATATATGATATCAGAGGCACTAATGTCTGTTTCTTCTTTTAATATACGAACTAGCATTACATAGGCCACTCTTTATGAACCTGATCCACCAAATATGCTTGAAAAGGCTTCTTGGAAGATGTACTGTTAAGGTCCTTCAACAAAATAATAATAATAAATTAATTACACCACTAGATCTGCAGGAGCTGCAGTCAGATTGTAAAGTCTACTAAATCTTAATGACTTAATTTTTTTGGTTGGAGCCCCTTTCCGTGGATATTGCAGACAGGAATATCCGAGCTACGTCTGGGCTTGAATAAATCACGTGACCACTCACGACAGGGCGTGGTCAATGGTCTCAACCTGATCAATCATCCCTTGTAAACCCTTGTAACTCGAGTGAGATCCAACCCTGTTCAGTTTCAGAATGAACTGCTTGCACCTGGGATAAGAATGGTCTTATTAATATTTTTTCTCGGTATTTACACTATTATTAGTGCTATATTTACATTATATAATGAATTCATCCAAATAATTTTCATTATATGATTTTTAAGGGGGAAAAATAAATATCGTAACAAAACTATATCTTTCAATTAAATAAAGGCATAAAATTAAAACTTAAATAAAGACTTAAAAATTTAACATTGATTTAAGATTCAGAAAAATAGAATCCTAATTTTTGAAATTGCGTCTAACATAAACTGTAATAAACAAAAAAACGGGACAGTTAAACAAACATATCGTAATGTACGCTCGCTCAGACATTTTTTCTACTTCAACTATGGTATATTAATCCTACAGACATAATATGTGTAGTATAAACAATGGAAAATTTAATATGAAGGAAGGAAAATACATACTTTATAGCAGTAAAAAGAAGAAGGACCTTTATTCCGTAAACCAAGATGAACTGTAATTATTCTTGGTTTCACCTTTGTGATTCTGTGAAATGGCAAAGTAAACGATAATTTTGATTCGTTTTCATAACAAATAGGGAGATATAGCAATAGGAGAGAATATTCTGAGAACACCATTATCATGTTAGGATTGAACAATTGCGTACATTGTTTTCTCAGTGTTTGGGTCGTATTGTCATGTACGAGTATCTATTATATTGCTAGGATTTATAGGTATTTAATAACAAACATTTTTTATTTGTAAATTTAGTGGAAAAAATTTGTTTTTTTATACTTAGACAATTTAGCTTTAACTTTATTTTTCTAACTTTATTTTCGAATTCTATATTTGATTTTATCTAGAATAAAGGTATGATGATCCTGTAAATTAAATTACAAAGTGTTAAAAATCTTCAAAAGTTTTAATGGCGACATTTTATAACACATTTTGTCTCACATTCATGTGAAAGAACATCTTTAGTTTCAAATACAAAGAAAGGACAGGGCTCTAGGTATGATAGTTCATAACCATTTTCTGTAATTTACATTAGGAATTTATTCATTTAATTTTTTAAATTTCAACACTAACATTTTCTTAAAGTGCTACTTAAAATATTGAAAAAATTTAGGTTGAAATAAATACAGAACAGGGTTCTAGATATAATAGTTTAGGCAATACATTTTCTTGAATGTGCATAAAATAACATGTCCAAACCCCTACTTTAGAAATAAACAATGTAATTAAATTAATTCACTTACACATTTTTGATACTTTACATTGTTCAGATGCCCATAAACTTTTTATAATCTGCTTATTGTATACCATTTAGTGTTTAACATAGTATGAGAATATTCAGCTCATGACAATGGTAATAGAGTGTACCTATTACCTGTACAATGATAGAGCACTCAGCGACGCAATACGTATTCAATAGACTGTGTTATACCACATTATTCAATGTGATTCTGGGCAAAGAGTGTTTTTAAATTTACAATAGTGTTTGTGTTCATTTTTAGAATAACTATACCATGCAAAAATCAAAAACTTTCTGGATATTGTGTACCGTCTAGAAAGCATTTAAATTGGCAAATTGAGTTACCTATTATCACTAATAAATGCCAGATATCAGTAGTTATCTTTCGAAAAGCAAACAATTATTTCACCCACTTTGAAAGCATGCTAAGTGACCAGGTAATACAGTTTATAATTTATTTTGTTTTATCCAGGGATATCGCCAGTATATATACTTGGAGTTCCCTAGGGGTTCCGATAAATATCTTCTCAAATACTATCACATATCTAAACAGGGTGAACTTTGACTTTGTAATAACTGAGATAGCAAGAACTAGTCTTTTAAAACGGTACCTTACAACTGAATAATAAATATCAGTTAAAACTTAAAAGATCTCTATTAATAATATAAAATTTATTTCCTAACGACATATATTCTGTAAAACCTTCTAGTATATCAGGACCATACCCTCATTTACAAAACTGATATTTAAATAAAGTCTTTTTACAACACTTTTTACACTACACTTTTTACATTATTTTAATTTAAATAAATATTTATTTAAGGTTTAGTAATTATAAATTATTTTAGATTATTTACACTAATCCATACGCTTCATAATATATTTTAGCACCAAGAAAGTTACAAGAGAAATCTGTCTTGACTGCACAAATTGGTTTTTTATGGTACTAACATTTGAGGCGTTTGAGGCTTTAAGTGTTAAAATGTAATTTAACTGATGTTTCATGGTTCAATACAAAGATAAATTGGGTCCTTTGGCCCTAAGTACAGTAATACTGATTTATAAAATTATTAATTGATTAAAACAAAAATCTTTTCTTACAATTCACGTCGAACATTATTGTTTCTGTGGATGATTTTTTACTAAAACGAGTATCATAGTAAAATACAATCCGTAAACTTCAGTGCAAAATTCAGTGCTACTATTTTTTCCTCCAAGACATCAATGTATCAGATCTTAAGGAAAGGTCTCAAACTAAAATGTTGCAGTCACCTTTTTAAACACCTAAACAGTACAGATTTTGAAACTGTTCCTTGAATTACATTCATTTACCAAGGACTCTTATTTAAGCTTGAGCACTCACACGTGCCGATCCCTTCAAACTGAGCAAAATAACATAATGTATCAAAATACGAAAAGTAAATTTCCCTTACAAGTCTAACTTGTAGTTAGGCACTACTCATCTGTGGAAGGAACATTAACTAAAATATTAAACTAAATACAATGGCTCTAAACTTGCTCTGCACACAGATTATCTACAGCAACAGTACAAACATTCAATGTCATTGTTTTAATATTTAAATGAAATTAAATGGTAACACTTTTTGAGTAACCACTATTAATTCAAGTACACGAGTTGTACTCTAGAAAACATTCAGCAGGTAAGAGCTGGCTGGTGACATGACTGTAATCTTAGTTTCCCGCGTAGAGACGTCGCTAAGAATACTTAAGCTCTTTAAATATTTCCGTCTTACTTTTCTGTTTAACACATGTTAAGTAAAGATTCTCTCCACAGCAAGATTTAAGTATTAAAAATGTTTTGACGTAGTATGAACCGTAAAACATATGGTGTTTAGTGCTTTTATAACATGCGTTGATGGCTAAGCCTATCACTTGAGGAGGGCTGGAAAAATTCATTTATGTCTGTCTGTCTACACGATATTAAGCAACCTTAGTGAATACCACGTGATGTGGTAATTCCAAGATTTATACAGTATAGTGGTTATACACTATACTCTATAATATGTACTATACTCAATACATGTTGAGGTAATCCTACCTCAAATAAAAATAATTAATCTGAAACGTAGTTCATATTCTGTTAAATTTATAATAGGCAAAATGTATTATACATAATTTATATCACAAATACTATGTTTAAATTAAAACTGGTTTGGCAACAGTTAGCATATAAACGCAGTTTATTAAATGCTTAATTTAATTATTTTATGTTATTATTAACATCACGGTGTTTTTGTGGGTTTTCATTTGCAAGCATCTTGTTTTATATATTTTTGATAGCTGAATACCCATTTCAATTTCAATAATCAAGGTGAGAGATTATATCATATAGCAATGGTAGAGATTATAGAAAGTCATATTTACCATTAAGTTTTCATTATAAACTTAATATTCAAACGAGTCAGGATTTGTTAGAAATAACAGCTGTGTTCATATTAAAGTCTGACTTTGTAATGAATGACGTTTAGTATAATTTGGCTAGGTATCTGTTATCTCAGTCATTATAAGGTTAGAGTTCAATCATCTCACAGTTGCCATACTTTAGAAATTCAGACTCATTTCTCAAAGGAATTTTATTATTGCTATGAAGAACAAAACCCCCGTAATTTATGTTTTTCGTATATACATATATATATATATATATATATATATATATATATATATATATATATATATATATATATATATATATTATTGGCTGAACGTTAGCCAAAAACTAGAAACATGTCATGTCTGTCTGTCTGCCATTATCTCTAGAGAGAACTGATCAATAGATTTGAAATTTTAAATCTGAAATGAAATGGTAAAAGGCGGCTTTTTGAATGACCCTTTGGCCGCACACTCTAAGGCGTCGGAATTGAGGTCTGAATCAGAGATACCCCAGGTTCAAATCATGTCTGTGACTGTTGCACTTTTAATCACAGTTATAAACATTAAACAGACATAAATATAATTTTAAAACTACTTATTTTTTAATAGCTCCAATTTTTATTTTAATGGCATGTCAAAAAGTGACTTTCTTAAACATAATAAACTAAAGGGCAGGAAATATTCACAAAATAATAGTAGTATTTTATTTGTTTAAATTATAATTTCAAATCACATTTCGAATTAAAATCTCCAAATCCCCTCCTAAGCCTTCGTGATCTTCTATGGACCCCTAATAATTATGTAAATTAACACTCAATTGATTCAATAACTGCAAATTTTAAGACCTTCCATATAACGACAAGGTACGCCACACCACATGTCACGTAACAGGTTCACTGAGGATACTTGCACAATTTCAAATCTACAGGTCATTTTCATTCTCGAGATGTCATGCAGAAATATATACAGATAGACAATCATACAGACATGAAATTAACTTAAAATGACGCTCAGCCAAATTCAATGTTCAAACATGCATCATCATATAACTAATTCTTCTTTAAGTATAAATAAGGTTGAAATTGTTCAAATCTATGAATAAACATTTTCTCGAAATAATTACCATATGATCATTTTGTGTGTAGAACAGAAATCTTTTAACAATTTTTTTACATTTTTAATTACTTTTAACTCTATGTAAAATGTCCCATATTGAAATCTAAGATACTCCGATAGTTTACAATTTATTTATTTTGTTGCCATAATAGTTGCTCAAAAGACCGATGTAAAAAATCACGAATTCTCTGTTAAATCCAATGGACTGACATGCACCATCGTTGAACTTAGTTTTGTCTGTACAGAAATAAAGGTTTATATCAAATGTCCATATGTCAGTTTGTTTTTGAGTTGTATGGACACACAGACAGATGCTGTAAACAGACATACAGACAGTGATTAAAGTTTTCCATCATCTCAATTATCTGATTCATATAGCTTAAGCATTAAATCATACAATAATAAACAAAGCTGATTCTATTGTATTAAAGTCACAAGGGAAGTGATTCCTTTCTGTGAAACCATTGACCACGACCTGTTATAAGTAACGAGTAGAGTAATGCAAGTTCAGACCACGTATATTTCTGTATTAATACCTTAAGTTTTATATTTTTGACATGTTTGATTAGACATTTTCAAGAATTTAAATGCAAATAAGTTGCATAGAAATGAGCATAAACAATGTTGTAGTAATGCTCAAATTGTACCTTTCAGTGTGAAATATACAATATATAAATATATTATATATATATATATATATATATATATATATATATATATATATATAAAGTGGAGAGAGAAATGTTCTTGTTAAAACAAGCAGTCATGCCCAGGAACAGAGATCCTATTTACATTGTATAAGTATACAACCTGATATACAACTTGAGCTCGATGGAAACATTTCCGCTAGGAAAGTAATGTAACGTAAACCTCGACATTTACGAAATGGTTTAGGGCGGAACGTAGTCATTTCAAAAGGACTACAAATATAACATAATATTGTTTTCTCTTGTAATATCTTATTGTTCTCGCAATCATAAAACTTATCGTCACGAGAATAAATGTTAACTCACCGTCAATTACCGTATATAAATCCTTAAATTTGTGAAGTTCAGTCTCTTTTTCAATTTGTGTCGTAGTAATATGAATGAATTTTGTAATAAATGTTAATAAATAAATTTTAAGTAATATGAATGTCGCACTTGAATGAATTTGACGGTTGGTTTGAAGTGTATTAAGCTAGAAAAAGTGTAGACTAAAAATAATTTTCGTTTTCCTATATAACCCGTTTTATATCTTTACTCATTTCGAACTTAAGCAAAACTAGAATGGGTTACGATCTTTTTTTAAATGTCCTCTATCTATTTCAACAGATAAGTTTTTTAAAGCAGATAATACAGGACAATGCTCTTTATAAGTCAACTCAGCAAAGTGAATACTTAGCACAGTTTAGTCTTTAGTTTAACAGGAGCTAAGTAATAACTTATACCGTGTATAAGTTATTTTAAACCGATATAACGAAATAAAGAACTACCTGGGAGAACGAAACAAAAGAGGTAAGGCACAGACGGATAGACAATACTGTTCTTCCTTGGAACAAGATGAACTCATGTACCCAGAGAACTTTTTTGTCGCTAAATTTTATTTTCTACTGTGGTTTTGTCACGAACATGATCCTTACATTTTCATAAACTCCCTTTGGCGACGCGGTAGCCTAATAGCAGTCAGTAGGCTATTGTGTGTGTACTAAATTTTAACAGATCTGCTCAGCTGCATACTGCATTTTTTAATGGGTTGTCCGTGGTAATTTAGTTGTTTATAGTCAAATACATATTCTAGGAAGCGAGAACTGAATTACATTGAATAAGTACACAGCGTAGGTTTTCTTACAATATTGTAGAGACGTAGAAATCGACCGGTAGTCGTGATAATTTTAGTGGGGATGAAAATGGATAGGTATTAAAAACGTATCAAACTATAATATTTTTAGATCCTATTTTCTTAGCTTGACACACTGAAAATTAATGTTCATATAAAAGAACGTTTTATTAGCGTAACCATATACAGACCTTTCAGTCTATTCACTCCATTTTTTAGTAGCGATACAAATATTACTTGAGTGTTTGATGGTTGTGTTATATGTAAAGAAATTATTGTTTTATACTTTTAAACCCTTTAAACCCCTTCCATTTCATCCTTCGTGGCTGACTATTGAATTCTTTTTTTTTAACGGTTAAATAACGTTAATTGCTCTCAGCTCCTTAAACTTCTACATCATTGTATATCAATGATGGACTCTAACGGTTGTAAAATAGTAGATTATTATAATAGCTTCCAATTACATTTCCTATGATATTAGTGCTGTAGTTAATATTGTAAAAGAATTAGTAATTAAATTCAAAGGTTTCTTTCAGTGGTATCGGTTAGTGTGAGTCATTGCTATGGATTATTGAGATCCAGGAGATTAAGTTCATGATTTTATTATTTACATTTAGATACTCTCATTGCTGAATTTTAATTTCATTGGCGGGAAACACATTAAATGTAGCAAAATTATTTTAAAGTGCAAAGTTTTATTATAATTTAAAATATTCAAAATTAGAATGACAGTTTTTACACAGCCAATTATATCATGAAAACCAACAAATGTATTCTGTTTGAATATACCAGTAATATGTGTTAAAGTATTATCTGTGTTAGATGAGTAATACCCCACCCATTATCTGCAATTCTAGGGATTGTATTGTCCCATCTAATATCATACAAGACACTTTCTAGGGATAATTAATTCGTCTGTGTTAGATGAGTAATACCCCACCCATTATCTGCAATTCTAGGGATTGTATTGTCCCATCTAATATCATACAAGACACTTTCTAGGGATAATTAATTCGTCTGTGTTAGATGAGTAATACCCCACCCATTATCTGCAATTCTAGGGATTGTATTGTCCCATCTAATATCATACAAGACACTTTCTAGGGATAATTAATTCGTCTGTGTTAGATTAGTAATACCCCACCCATTATCTGCAATTCTAGGGATTGTATTGTCCCATCTAATTCCCTCAGGGGCAGTGGGCTTTCCACTGTACGGGTGTTTTGGCGACCCCGGGGTACCTGAGCCAAGCTGTGAGAACCTTCTCACAGTTCTTCCAGAGCTAGGGCCTTTCTTCCCATCTTTTAGGTCTTAGCTCACTGTCTTTATTCTTTTCTGAGCTAACTTTGCTCGCCTTCTTCTTCTTTTCGACCCCGCATTACGGGTGTCCTTCCACCTTCTTTCGACCGGCGCATGCTGGGGAGTCCTGGGAGTGTCCCTGACTTGCTGCAGGGACTGATGTGTGCCTCGCACTGCCGATGGCCCTCTCCAGTGTGTTGTCAGAAGCCAGCTACTTCGGTCCTTGGTCAGGAAGTGCGGCATGGATGCAGGGATCGGACTCTGCATTGCCACGGGCGACCCCCAGCACGTACGGCACCTTGTGTGTATCGGTGCTGGGCAAACGGAGGTTCGGGCCCCGGGGAACTGGGGTAGGGGCGTCCACTCTCCTACGGGAGGAGGACCTCCAAGGGTACACCCGCTCTCGGCCAATGAACGGGCCGCTCCTTGCCGCACGATGCGCTGGTGACAAAAAAGCATGGACTGTCAAACTACATACAGGAGTAATGGAAAGGAGAAGGAGCAAGCCGCTTTCAAGCGCAGTTCAATTATGCAAAGGTCTCCGACCTTGACGACTGGGACGCCGACGAGGAGACTTAAAACCTCCCCTCCGCCGGTGCCGTTCAAGGCTGTTAGTGACACCGGATCGTCGTCCGGATCCGGAAAGAGGAAAGAAGAGGTCGATCTGGCGATGGAGGTGACCAACCCGGAAACACCTCAAGGAATTCCTCCCAGCAACAGCTCTCTTCGTGCGGCATTCGGTCTGCAAATGCTTCAGCAGCAGCATGACGATGCCAGCGAAGAGGAGGACCTGTCACTGAAAAAAATGAAAGCTCTTTTGAAGGAGATGGCCAAGGCTCTCCTTACTCAGAGGAACGTGAACAAGGCGATTAAGGATGGAATTCCGAAACTCGATGATTTCCTTGGTGAAATCGAGGAATGCCGGAAGATCAGGCTGAAGGCGGTGAAGCAGGAGCGCGACATCATGAACCGTGTCATATCTGATTCACCTCAAGCTCAAGCTTATCTGGCTGAGTCTCAGACCCAAGCCAGAAAGCGAGTAAAGCGGCAGAGAGGTTCTTCGCCGGGAAGCCCTGAGCTTAGGGAATTGGATCCAGCGCCGAATCCAGTCTTCTTCTCTGCTTCCACACAGACTGAGGACGTTCCGGCTGCTGATTTAGTTCCTGCTCCGGTAGGGGTTCCTGCACCAGCAGCTGCTCTAATCCCAGCGTCAATCCCATCGACATCTCTCAACTCGCAGGGGCCCGCTCCGCAAACACCTTTGGGGAACTGGGAGAGACGCCTGTCAAAAAAGGAGAGGAGACAGCTAAAGCGCGCCGAGGCTGCCTCAAAAAAGACGCCTGCAAAAGGGAAGAAGAAAGTCCAAGTCTCTGAACCGGTTAAGGAGACCCCTAGCATAACTTCCAGGAAGCCTTCACGACCCAGGCTCAAGAAGCCTAGGCCTGAGGCGATTTTGATCAAACCCTTAGGGGGGCGATCTTTCGCCGATGTCCTAGGACAGATTAAAACCCAGGCGAAACCGGAAGAGACGGAGACTACAATCAAGTCCATCCGACGAACCCAGAACGGGGATGTTCTCCTCGAACTGGGAAAATCGAGGGACAAGGACGGTTTTGCTGCTTCCCTCAAAACCGCTCTTGGTGACAAAGGCTCTATTCGAACCCTTCAACCGAGATGTTCAGTTGAGATCCGAGACCTAGACGCTCTATCTACAGAGGACGAGGTGATCAAAGCGTTAAAGAAGGCGCTTCCAGAACTACCGGGAGAAGCGGGAGGTCTCAAGGTCTGGTTGACAAAACCAAATCGGAGCCAGCAGCGTATGGCAATTGCTGAATTGGGCGAAAAGCACGCTAATAAGCTGCTTAGCCTCCAGCACCTGAGAGTCGGATGGGTGAGTTGCAGGCTCAAACAAAGGGTCATCGTGCAAAGATGCTACCGGTGCCTAGCGTTCGGTCACTCTTCCCGTACCTGCAGAGGGCCAGACCGAAGTTTCAACTGCCTCCGGTGCGGAGACCAAGGCCACAAGAAGAAAGACTGCACCTCGAGCCTCTCCTGTTTCCTCTGTAAGGAGACAGGTTCTGCTGGGAATGCTCTTGGTCACTTACCTGGTTCTGGTCAGTGCGGTGTTTTTAGATCCGCACTCGAACAGGCAAAAGGCAGAGGCCAATAATCCGTATCCTACAGGCCAATCTTCAAAGATCCTGGGGGGCTGATAATCTTCTAAATCAGCTCGCCCGAGAACTCGGTGTCGACGCGCTCCTAGTCAGCGAGCAGTATCGGGACAGGGACCCAGGCATTTGGATCCCAGACAGTCTAGGTACTGCAGCTTTCTGGGCCCGGAACTCACAAGAAGTTATGGTGCGGAGTCACGGACGTGGCCGAGGATTCGTCTGGATAAGGTGTAGGGATGTAACTTTCTTCAGTTGCTACCTCACCCCAAACGAGGCCATCCAAGACTTCCGCGACAAGATTGATTGTTTGGAGGAGAGCGTGCTCGGCACCACTGGGCACGTTGTCGTTGGCGGTGATTTCAACGCGAGGGCCGTCGAGTGGGGTATGCCCTCTACCAACTCCCGGGGGAAATACATCTTGGACTTCATCGCCAGGGCCGGGCTCGTCGTCCTCAACCAGGGCGACACGCCTACTTTCAGGCGCCCCGGGCAGAGAGGCACGATTCCTGACGTAACCTTCGCGTCTGAGTCTCTTCTTTCGAGGATCTCTGGCTGGAGGGTGGTAGAGGATTACACGGGTAGTGACCACCAGTACATTGTTTTTGATCTGCATGATTTAAACCGTAGAGTTTCCGCATCCCGGGATGGGCCACGCCGATGGAACACCAATAAACTGGACGTGGTCAAGTTCACCGAGGTTATATCTCGGGGAGCGCAGGCGAATCCTGGTGAGGCTGGCGCCGAGGCTTTAGTAACATCCACGATGGAACTTTTTGTCTCGGCCTGTGACCGGTCTATGCCGCGAAAGAAACTCCGCCGTGGCAAGCAACCCGTCTACTGGTGGACTGAAGAGATTGCGGAGCTCAGAAGAACATGCCTTAGAGCAAAACGTGCCGCCACTAGAGCGAGAATTCCTGCAGATAGAGTTCGTAAGTCGGATGTCTACAAAACTGCGAGAAAGTCTCTCCGCCGAGCTATCAACAGGAGCAAGGCGAATAGCTGGAGGAAACTTCGGGACGACGTCGATTCCGATCCTTGGGGTTTGGGTTACAAAGTTGTGACCCAGAAACTCGGCGCCCGCTCTCCACCCTCCATCATGGAGGGCGCCACCATGGAGAGGATCGTCACTGCCCTGTTTCCTGTACATCCACAGCGACCACTAGTTGACTTCGAACGGGTGGAGAGCGTTCCGCTTTTTACTATTGAGGAGTTGGAAACCTCCGTTCTCACCCTGAAAAGCAACAAGGCTCCCGGCCCGGACGGGATTCCCAGCGAGGCTCTGAAGAAGATTTTCACCATCAATCCCGGGTTGTTGCTGAGAATGTACAATGCCTGCTTGGTTGAAGGAGTGTTTCCATCTCCCTGGAAAACCGCCAGGCTGGTGCTTATTAGCAAGGGAAAAGGTGATCCAGAGCTGCCGTCGTACTACAGACCTCTCTGCATGCTGGACACGGCTGGAAAACTTTTTGAAAAATTAATCCGTTCCCGCCTGATTTCTGCCGTGGTAGCTGTCGGGGACCTATGCCCTCGTCAGTACGGTTTCAGAAAGGGACGATCAACAATCGACGCGATTACGGAAGTACATAAAGCAGTTGAAAGAGCCGAGAGCCACAACAATTTCTCCCGCCGAGTAGTGCTTCTTGTTACGCTTGATGTCAAGAATGCCTTCAACTCGGCGAGATGGGTCGATATGTTGGATGCACTTCGTGACACCTTCCGAATTCCAACGTATCTGTTGCGGCTCATCGAGGACTACCTCCGTTCTAGGCGTCTGATATATGACACTCGAGACGGAGCGATGACGGTGGATGATGGCCAATGTTGGGGGTCCTCGGTCCAGCAAAAGACGGTTATTGATGTCCGCAGTCCAGTCCGTACTCCTTTATAGGGCAGAGGTGTGGGCAGACGCTCTTACCAAGGAATGTTATAGGTTGCGACTCGCCCGGGTTCAGCGTCAAGCTGCGCTCCGGGTGTGTTCCGCCTATCGGACAGTATCCGAGCCTGCCGTCCTGGTGGTTGCCGGAGTCATCCCTGTCAAGCTCTTGGCAGGGGAGAGGAAGGCGATTTATCAGAGACAAGGCGAGATCGGCAAGGACGCAGCAAGATCCGAAGAGCGTGCCCGAACCTTCCAGCAGTGGCAACACAGCTGGGAGCACGAAACCCGAGGACGATGGACTGCGCGACTCATCGAGCAGGTTCAACCATGGGTCGAAAGGCGGCATGGCGAGGTGGATTACTACCTCACGCAGTTCCTGACAGGTCACGGCTATTTCAAGTCGTACCTGAACCGGATGGGCAAGACCGATTCACCGGATTGCATCTACTGCCCGGGCGTTCCCGACGACGCGGAACACACCTTCTTCCACTGTCCGCGTTGGGAAAGGCCCCGCCTGGAGGCCACAAGAAAACTCGGGGTTTTTTCGGTGGATACGGTCTGCGAAAAGATAATGGAGGATGAGGGGAACTGGGATTGTTTGTCACAGTTCGTCCGGGGCATCCTCCTGGAAAAGAGACCCGATCTGGACCGCGAAGTGGCCCAGATCCCTTGACCGAGCGGCTGGATAAGGAGCGAGCCTCACGGGCTTAAGCCAAATTTAGGCCTAGCCTGAAGTAATGTGATAAACAATCCCAGGTTAGAATCCTAAAGAGTAGAGGAGGTTTTTTAGTGGGTAAACCCGTTTTTAGGGGAGTCCCACACTACAGGCTGGCCACCTGTGTGCGTAATAGCACTTTTCCTGCCTCTCCCTCAAAAAAAAAAAAAATTGTCCCATCTAATATCATACAAGACACTTTCTAGGGATAATTAATTCGTCTGTGTTAGATGAGTAATACCCACCCATTATCTGCAATTCTAGGGATTGTATTGTCCCATCTAATATCATACAAGACACTTTCTAGGGATAATTAATTCGTCCGTGTTAGATTAGTAATACCCCACCCATTATCTGCAATTCTAGGGATTGTATTGTCCCATCTAATATCATACAAGACACTTTCTAGGGATAATTAATTCGTCTGTGTTAGATGAGTAATACCCCACCCATTATCTGCAATTCTAGGGATTGTATTGTCCCATCTAATATCATACAAGACACTTTCTAGGGATAATTAATTCGTCTGTGTTAGATGAGTAATACCCCACCCATTATCTGCAATTCTAGGGATTGTATTGTCCCATCTAATATCATACAAGACACTTTCTAGGGATAATTAATTCGTCTGTGTTAGATGAGTAATACCCCACCCATTATCTGCAATTCTAGGGATTGTATTGTCCCATCTAATATCATACAAGACACTTTCTAGGGATAATTAATTCGTCTGTGTTAGATGAGTAATACCCCACCCATTATCTGCAATTCTAGGGATTGTATTGTCCCATCTAATATCATACAAGACACTTTCTAGGGATAATTAATTTCGTCTGTGTTAGATGAGTAATACCCCACCCATTATCTGCAATTCTAGGGATTGTATTGTCCCATCTAATATCATACAAGACACTTTCTAGGGATAATTAATTCGTCTGTGTTAGATGAGTAATACCCCACCCATTATCTGCAATTCTAGGGATTGTATTGTCCCATCTAATATCATACAAGACACTTTCTAGGGATAATTAATTCGTCTGTGTTAGATGAGTAATACCCCACCCATTATCTGCAATTCTAGGGATTGTATTGTCCCATCTAATATCATACAAGACACTTTCTAGGGATAATTAATTCGTCTGTGTTAGATGAGTAATACCCCACCCATTATCTGCAATTCTAGGGATTGTATTGTCCCATCTAATATCATACAAGACACTTTCTAGGGATAATTAATTCGTCTGTGTTAGATGAGTAATACCCCACCCATTATCTGCAATTCTAGGGATTGTATTGTCCCATCTAATATCATACAAGACACTTTCTAGGGATAATTAATTCGTCTGTGTTAGATGAGTAATACCCCACCCATTATCTGCAATTCTAGGGATTGTATTGTCCCATCTAATATCATACAAGACACTTTCTAGGGATAATTAATTCGTCTGTGTTAGATGAGTAATACCCCACCCATTATCTGCAATTCTAGGGATTGTATTGTCCCATCTAATATCATACAAGACACTTTCTAGGGATAATTAATTCGTCTGTGTTAGATGAGTAATACCCCACCCATTATCTGCAATTCTAGGGATTGTATTGTCCCATCTAATATCATACAAGACACTTTCTAGGGATAATTAATTCGTCTGTGTTAGATGAGTAATACCCACCCATTATCTGCAATTCTAGGGATTGTATTGTCCCATCTAATATCATACAAGACACTTTCTAGGGATAATTAATTCGTCTGTGTTAGATGAGTAATACCCCACCCATTATCTGCAATTCTAGGGATTGTATTGTCCCATCTAATATCATACAAGACACTTTCTAGGGATAATTAATTCGTCTGTGTTAGATGAGTAATACCCCACCCATTATCTGCAATTCTAGGGATTGTATTGTCCCATCTAATATCATACAAGACACTTTTCTAGGGATAATTAATTCGTCTGTGTTAGATGAGTAATACCCCACCCATTATCTGCAATTCTAGGGATTGTATTGTCCCATCTAATATCATACAAGACACTTTCTAGGGATAATTAATTCGTCTGTGTTAGATGAGTAAGACCCCACCCATTATCTGCAATTCTAGGGATTGTATTGTACCATCTAATATCATACAAGACACTTTCTAGGGATAATTAATTCGTCTGTGTTAGATGAGTAATACCCCACCCATTATCTGCAATTCTAGGGATTGTATTGTCCCATCTAATATCATACAAGACACTTTCTAGGGATAATTAATTCGTCTGTGTTAGATGAGTAATACCCCACCATTATCTGCAATTCTAGGGATTGTATTGTCCCATCTAATATCATACAAGACACTTTCTAGGGATAATTAATTCGTCTGTGTTAGATGAGTAATACCCCACCCATTATCTGCAATTCTAGGGATTGTATTGTCCCATCTAATATCATACAAGACACTTTCTAGGGATAATTAATTCGTCTGTGTTAGATGAGTAATACCCCACCCATTATCTGCAATTCTAGGGATTGTATTGTCCCATCTAATATCATACAAGACACTTTCTAGGGATAATTAATTCGTCTGTGTTAGATGAGTAATACCCCACCCATTATCTGCAATTCTAGGGATTGTATTGTCCCATCTAATATCATACAAGACACTTTCTAGGGATAATTAATTCGTCTGTGTTAGATGAGTAATACCCCACCCATTATCTGCAATTCTAGGGATTGTATTGTCCCATCTAATATCATACAAGACACTTTCTAGGGATAATTAATTCGTCTGTGTTAGATGAGTAATACCCCACCCATTATCTGCAATTCTAGGGATTGTATTGTCCCATCTAATATCATACAAGACACTTTCTAGGGATAATTAATTCGTCTGTGTTAGATGAGTAATACCCCACCCATTATCTGCAATTCTAGGGATTGTATTGTCCCATCTAATATCATACAAGACACTTTCTAGGGATAATTAATTCGTCTGTGTTAGATGAGTAATACCCCACCCATTATCTGCAATTCTAGGGATTGTATTGTCCCATCTAATATCATACAAGACACTTTCTAGGGATAATTAATTCGTCTGTGTTAGATGAGTAATACCCCACCCATTATCTGCAATTCTAGGGATTGTATTGTCCCATCTAATATCATACAAGACACTTTCTAGGGATAATTAATTCGTCTGTGTTAGATGAGTAATACCCCACCCATTATCTGCAATTCTAGGGATTGTATTGTCCCATCTAATATCATACAAGACACTTTCTAGGGATAATTAATTCGTCTGTGTTAGATGAGTAATACCCCACCCATTATCTGCAATTCTAGGGATTGTATTGTCCCATCTAATATCATACAAGACACTTTCTAGGGATAATTAATTCGTCTGTGTTAGATGAGTAATACCCCACCCATTATCTGCAATTCTAGGGATTGTATTGTCCCATCTAATATCATACAAGACACTTTCTAGGGATAATTAATTCGTCTGTGTTAGATGAGTAATACCCCACCCATTATCTGCAATTCTAGGGATTGTATTGTCCCATCTAATATCATACAAGACACTTTCTAGGGATAATTAATTCGTCTGTGTTAGATGAGTAATACCCCACCCATTATCTGCAATTCTAGGGATTGTATTGTCCCATCTAATATCATACAAGACACTTTCTAGGGATAATTAATTCGTCTGTGTTAGATGAGTAATACCCCACCCATTATCTGCAATTCTAGGGATTGTATTGTCCCATCTAATATCATACAAGACACTTTCTAGGGATAATTAATTCGTCTGTGTTAGATGAATAATACCCCACCCATTATCTGCAATTCTAGGGATTGTATTGTCCCATCTAATATCATACAAGACACTTTCTAGGGATAATTAATTCGTCTGTGTTAGATGAGTAATACCCCACCCATTATCTGCAATTCTAGGGATTGTATTGTCCCATCTAATATCATACAAGACACTTTCTAGGGATAATTAATTCGTCTGTGTTAGATGAGTAATACCCCACCCATTATCTGCAATTCTAGGGATTGTAGTGTTCCATCTAATATCATACAAGACACTTTCTAGGGATAATTAATTCGTCTGTGTTAGATGAGTAATACCCCACCCATTATCTGCAATTCTAGGGATTGTATTGTCCCATCTAATATCATACAAGACACTTTCTAGGGATAATTAATTCGTCTGTGTTAGATGAGTAATACCCCACCCATTATCTGCAATTCTAGGGATTGTATTGTCCCATCTAATATCATACAAGACACTTTCTAGGGATAATTAATTCGTCTGTGTTAGATGAGTAATACCCCACCCATTATCTGCAATTCTAGGGATTGTAGTGTCCCATCTAATATCATACAAGACACTTTCTAGGGGTAATTAATTCGTCTGTGTTAGATGAGTAATACCCCACCCATTATCTGCAATTCTAGGGATTGTATTGTCCCATCTAATATCATACAAGACACTTTCTAGGGATAATTAATTCGTCTGTGTTAGATGAGTAATACCCCACCCATTATCTGCAATTCTAGGGATTGTATTGTCCCATCTAATATCATACAAGACACTTTCTAGGGATAATTAATTCGTCATTCATTAAAATCCTGATGTAGTGAAACAATCTTAAGTTTTACCCCATAAGAACAACGTTAAGCATCACAAAGAGACTTTTATTTTTGGTCTAAGAATTGTGGTAAATTTCTTTTTTTCTTGTTTTAAGTTTTTAAAGGAATTTTTTTTTTCAAATAGTATACCTTTACGATTTTTTACGATAAATGTGGACAAGTTCTCAAAATCTCTAGCTAGACAATCTGGTCTTCTTTTAAAACTACTCTTAACAATTCAGAAATGCTGACCAGTACAGTCTTCCAAGCTTGTTACCTGGCTATCCAGTAGTCATAGCTCAAATCAAACTTGCATCTTTTTAAGAAAATTTTATTTTGTACAACAATTTTTGGTAACTTTCTGTCATATCTCTAACAGTTAGCCTGCAAAGCGCCCACAAAGAAAAGACTTTTTTTAAATCCTTTTAACACCCTGGCAAACGTAATCTCAGAATTCAACCCATCACCAAATATGTCTCATCCCCGAATTCATTGTGCACCTGAACATGAGCCAAGTGCGTAGGCGAAGGCGATCCCTTAATATAAATACGAGTATTAACATTAAAACTCCAATTTAAATAACAAATATTACAATAACAACTATACAGCAACGTTTAAGATCTGCTTTATACTAAAAAATCACAACCGACTGTTCGGTCTTCTACGAGAAGGATAGTCACTCTTAGTTAATAATATCACAGCTCGGGTTTTTTACGTGACTTCCCAACCTCAGAGACAGAGATGAATAAGAAGTGATTCATGAGACGTAGTGTGTTATCCATCTCTGTCCCAATACAGTAGCCACGATAAATTTTAGGATTTTTATTATTACTCATCTTGTTTAAAAGTAAGAAGGAAACAATTTTAATGATCCAAAGTTTAATAGAATCCGTCGTTTTTACGAAATACTGTACAGTACAAATAAATAATTTGAAAATCTTACCATACTGACATATTTAAACTGTCTGATTAATGAGCTATGACATGGAATTAATGAAGTAATTGTTGGATTCTTAATTCAATTCTAAACTACTGGTGATGAGCGATGTACATAATGAAATATTTATTTTAAACATTTGTGTATTTGAATCTGATATTAACTAGTACACTGCCCTATCTAGTCTATTTAAAGGTGTATGTGACTTAGTATACTTTTATTTATTGGCGATTTCTTTAATTAAATTTTTCATTTTTTGAACATTTTTTAATAGAATTTAAAGTTTGAAATTTTTTTTAATATTGTAAATTTGATTTATATTATCTTATTTAAGAAGAGTTCTATCTTTTTGCATAATTCCGTCTATTTGTTTAATTGTATGTTACTTCTATAGGACACTTAAATGTAGTTGAGTAGGCTAAGTATTTACGAACGTTTCAAACTTTTACCGGTCTTTGATTCACAAAATGGGACGTTATACATGTCTAGAAACTACTTACACATTCATGGCTCAGGAGCAAGTTGCTCACCACTCACCAAAGTTTACGATTTCTCTAACGACGAGTGGAAGAGTCATGGACTTGTGAACCTCCAAACTATAATTAGATCTGTGTGTGTTTGTGAGTCGTAGATCTGGATCTCTGATTGATCAATTACAGTTTGCACTGCTTGAAATGTTATCAAATAATATTTGTATAGTTAATATTAAATAATATTAGAAGCTAACTTCATAATTTAAACATCAACAGTTAAAACGAAGTCTGGGATGAAATTGTAAATATGAAAGCAATGTTTACTACATTCCTTTGGAAAACCTCATTTTTATGTTTACTTATTTATGTTAAGAGACAAACCACAAAATAATTTTAAGGTATTGTCTGAAGATTTCCTCACTCCATCTTAAGCCAGATAAAGAAACTAAAAAATAATGTCTCTATTTGGAAATATTTATTCCATATCACACGTTATACTTTTACTCTTTTGAGATAAGTATAATCAATACCATTACAGTATAATACGCACCAAACTGTTTTATATTAATGTAGGTAATGTTTCTATAGCTTTTGTTAAAATTCTATGGATTTGAATTTCATTACGAAGTATAATTTTTCAATTGAATAAAAATATGTTTACAAATAAGTACACTAACATTTATTTTTATGTAACATGTGAATTTGTTAGTATTAAAATATTATTTTTAAGTTTAAAGCCTCAAAAATAATTTACTTTTCATGAAATTATTAATCGGTCCTAAACTGTAAGTCATGTGCAGTTTAGTAATGTTATTTTTACGTTGCTACTGTATACCTGCAACTGCACACCTACTACTGTATACCTGCTCCTTTATACTTGATGCTGTATATTTATCATTTTCATTTAAGTAGCCGAGAGCCAATTTGAACTGTATAAGCATAAAATATCCGGTTTATTTAAACAGGAGATTTTTTCTAAATAAGAAATGGATTTTGGTGTAGCCACACTAAATTTTGCGTAGGTCGAAATGAGAGGGTATCGAATAGGTTAAAAATATTAAAAGAATTTTTGTCTCATTTTATATTCTTTATAGATTGGTACACTTAAAAAGGACCTTAATACACAAAAACAATATTTGTATCATCATTAGACTACTAGATAAGGAGACAGAAAGTTGCCACTTTAAAGGTCTGTACATAGCTGACAGTGACTTCAAATTCATTTTCATGTCTGACTGATTTTAAAATGTTAACATTTTGGTGCCCTACAACTTCGACCTGCACAGAAACTTCGATTCCATTCATAAGAGAAGTCTTTCTTTCGTCATCAAGAAATAGCGTGCTTATGTAATAGAAATTCGCTCTAGATTAATGTTGCTAGATTATAATTTCGCTCTAGATTACTCCTGAAAATCTGCAGGGAATAAATATTCATAATGAATTAAATACTTATGAACAACCTGCAGTATGTCCATAAACAAAGAGCTGAAATCATTTACAAATACTTTTACAGACTAAAAAATAACCTGATTGAATATTATTGAAATAAGTACAGTTATTAACAATAAGAAGTTTTCATTAAACAGTAAGCCAGAGAGTGGGCCAATTTTGGATTTCCTGAAAATTCAGTTGAATACGAATAAGTTTTTTTCTGCTACCTTGTTCAACTAAACTTGTAACATAAGTTAGTTACAGTAATTGTACATCAACTCTATAGCGTACTCTCGTTATCATTGTATAGCATTAATCTTTAGAGAACAAAACTTTTAACTCTGGAATATTCAAATAGTTCATATAACTGTTGCATATTTATAGGACTATTTACTGGATACTCTTTTTGAACTTAATGATATACGTTTCCTTTTAGAAGAGATTTCCATAAATTCCTGGAAACTTGCTCTTCCACATAAAATCAAAACCCATTCCTAAAATGTTGCTACCTAATAGATCTTAAGGGTTGAATAACTCTTAGTGACAATAATAGTCTGTATGACGAGTATCTACAAGTCTGTTACATAATGAACCGTGAGTTTTGTCACTGAGTTAGCTCTTTACGATCATCCACAATGGATGAATCTTTCGAATTAATTTACGATAGGTGCATACTAAAAGTAAAGTCGGTGAGGGTTTATTTTATATTACAAAATAATATTATTTGTATTACAGAAAGAAATTATATTTTTATCGTAGGGTTGTATTGCATATTTTTACAGTGACTACAGTGCACTTCTAATAATAAATAAAATTATTAAGTTGCTAATTATAATTATTGAGCCATTGATCTTTTCTGTTAATGCCAGTATTTTACTGTTTGTACAACAGAAATGCTAAGAAATATTTAATAGTGAACCCTGATCTCTGTTTTCTTTCCATGTTTGGGTTCACAAGTCTTTAACTACCCTATCCAATTAACTATTTATTCAATTTGAATTAGTATAATTATGCTAGATTTGGTTATGTTATGTTATGTTAAGTCGGGTTAGTTAAGATAGGTTATGTTTCAGATTTACTATTAGGAGTGGAATTCTGTCTCTGATTTCAGATAAAAAAAATCAAAAATATTAATTCGCATTACTTATTTTTTACACTAGTTAGGCACTTTGAGTCGTTACATGAATCCTACTCACGCAATATTTGGATAGTTTTCAGTTTATTCCCATCCTATTGATCTATCTTATTGAATGTATGTATGTAATGTGTTGGAATGTATTTATACCGTTCTTTATCATCTCTAGATCGTCAACGCTGGGCAATTATTTTAAAAATACTATACACCTTGTTAAAAACCTACTACTAACACTCATTAAACGCAATAAAAATGCTCAGATATTGTATTCGATACCGTCACAACAAAACTCATTCAAATATACACGATATTGTATTGAAAATTACCTTTTCTGACATAAAATTACTTCTGTGTCTCGTTGGATTTTACGCTCAAGAAGAAAGAGGGTTGGTTGTGCTGGTCACATACAACTTCCTTACACTTCTGTGTCTCGTTGTATTTTACGCTCAAGAAGAAAGAGAGTTGGTTGTGCTGGTCACATACAACTTCCTTACACTTCTGTGTCTCGTTGGATTTTACGCTCAAGAAGAAAGAGAGTTGGTTGTGCTGGTCACATACAACTTCCTTACACTTATGTGTCTCGTTGGATTTTACGCTCAAGAAGAAAGAGAGTTGGTTGTGCTGGTCACATACAACTTCCTTACACTTATGTGTCTCGTTGGATTTTACGCTCAAGAAGAAAGAGAGTTGGTTGTGCTGGTCACATACAACTTCCTTACACTTCTGTGTCTCGTTGGATTTTACGCTCAAGAAGAAAGAGAGTTGGTTGTGCTGGTCACATACAACTTCCTTACACTTCTGTGTCTCGTTGGATTTTACGCTCAAGAAGAAAGAGAGTTGGTTGTGCTGGTCACATACAACTTCCTTACACTTCTGTGTCTCGTTGGATTTTACGCTCAAGAAGAAAGAGAGTTGGTTGTGCTGGTCACATACAACTTCCTTACACTTCTGTGTCTCGTTGGATTTTACGCTCAAGAAGAAAGAGAGTTGGTTGTGCTGGTCACATACAACTTCCTTACACTTCTGTGTCTCGTTGGATTTTACGCTCAAGAAGAAAGAGAGTTGGTTGTGCTGGCCACATACAACTTCCTTACACTTTTGTGTCTCGTTGGATTTTACGCTCAAGAAGAAAGAGAGTTGGTTGTGCGGTCACATACAACTTCCTTACACTTCTGTGTCTCGTTGGATTTTACGTTCAAGAACAAAGAGAGTTGGTTGTGCTGGTCACATACTTCCTTAGACTTCTGGGTACGTTTATTCTGTATAACATTATATTATACAAAGGTTTTTATTTTACTTGTTACGTGAACCATGCAAAATTTATATTTAAGACTATCGTGTCAAAACTAGATTTTGCCGTAGAATTTTTTCCACTTAGTATAAATTTTCAATATTTCGAGAGTGAGAGAAAAAGAACTATAGAGAGTAAGAAAGATAGATGGATTGAGGAGGAATATATTATTTAGAAAAGAGTGGATTTGAATATGTTATCAGTATTAGCCTAATAACCACAAATAATAACGATTGCCTCAGACAATTGGATCAATTTACGCATAGCACTCACTAATCTCTTGATATCGTCGTTCTATGATGTACATTTCAAGATATTGTTAAATTAGCGGAGGGAAAATGTGTGAAAGAGTTTAAGAGAGAGAACGAAAAAGCGAGACAGATATTGATTGAAGTGGTAAAAGAAGGGAAAATAGAGGAGTGAGAAGGAGGTAGAAGAGCAATGGGAACAAAAAGAACTTCCAATAAATTTATTCTTTGGTGGCAGATGTATTAATTAATTATATTTATCAGTAATGCACTGCAGCTCGGGCAGTTAAGTTTTTGCTTTTAGAGCATTTAAAGCGTTTTCAGTTTACTTTGGCTAGTAATAATTTATACATTTTACATATAATACTCAAACATTGTACATCTTAAGAGTTGAAAATAAAATATCAATGCCCATTTTGTAAAACATAATTTATTAGCATATGATGTCTGTTTATTACAACATTCAAACTAGACTATAACTTTAATTTAGGTGTTAATGGTTAAAAAATACACAAATTTTACCTAAATTCATTCAATATTAACAATTTTTTTTTATTCACAAAACAAAATCATTGAATTAAGCAACGTTATGTAACTTGAAAGCGTGATTATACGCAGTGATAATTATACCTCAGTAGCGTTTAAACACACTGTTTTATGGTATTCTAAAAAGCCTGTAATATGTATTACCTATCTGCCACTACTGCAAATTGAAAAGAATTATCTTTAAGGGATAATACCAGTTTCCTTGTTCTGCCAGTCAAATACCCGAGTATAATATTGTTGGCGACCAACCTTTTTTAATACGAGTCTAAAATAAATACAGAACCTAAATTAAAGACTTCTATACTTCCACAAAGTATATTTCTTCATTAATAATTGTATGAAAGGAATAAAAATACTTAGTTTGCGAGAAAATCTTCATTAAAACAATTAACTAGCACTGGAGTTGAGAAATAATAATAAATATAAAGTACTGCTGTAATAATAATAATTTGCAACTATGAAAATGAGTCTCGTAACATGAAGGGCAAGCGATCATGGGGTAGGCTAAAGTTGAATTATCATGGTATGGAATATGCTACGTTGTGTATATGTGTATGACTAGTTTAAACAAAATTTGTAATTTAACAGTAGACAAACTATATTTTAATAGTAATAGAAATTGTAAAAAAACTTTAGAATACTGTTAAAATGGTTCAAATATAATAAGGGCATCTAGGATGACGTGTCTGTAGGTGGATGCGTAACGTTTAGGAGTCAAGATAACAAAAGAGGCATTCTTGAAATCCACCATCTTGGATTTGAAAAGAATGTTTCAATTAAGATTTGTGTAGGAGTAATGACTTGTTACAGTCTAACCGACAGGGTAAGGTAAAATGTGGAATATACTCCTATTAATATGGAACAGTTGCAGCAATCATATTGACATCTGGTTCATGGTAGAGATTCATGTATCAAGAGCTAAGGCGTGAGCAGCTGTCTTCTTGAAATGCTCCTACACAAGATAACTTAAAAGAGATATCATATTTGTTGACCTGATCATGAGATCGTTCAAAATAGTATGATCCCTTAATATTTTAAAAATTCTACCTGCATCCAATTAGGCTTATTTCAAAAAAACATCGCTTTTTTTGTCATAGAGACTTTAAATTTGGTAACAAAGTAGGAACCTTGTTCACCCAAGAAACAACTGACTTTTGCTTTTAAACCCGTTTGTTTGATCGTCTGTGAACTAAATATTTCGTTGTCGGGTCCTTCGATACTCCGATTTATCGGTTTATTGGTTTAAGACGATTGATTAATTATGTCAGATGATCGATTACTAAATAACTCTGCTAAACACAGCGTTAGGAGCACCGAGCACCTAGGTGCGCGAATTAATCAACACAACATTGACAAACAGTCGAGCAGTTGTGTTGTCCACTCCAACTCTATCTGGTAGATTATACCATTAGCTCTTCCAATCCAACACTGTTACTGTATTGACTGCCACCTCAAGTGCGTAATTCTGTTGTTTGCGGTAACGATTAATGAGCACGTGATGACAAGTTTGTTCATTAACTAATTAAAATCCCTTTTTATTTTATAACATTGACTATTTAGTTGATTGCAACTTAGTTTACCAGTTCTCACCGTATTTGTGTAACAAGAATGTAAATAATGAAATAGTTGGGCCTCGCTATGAAGGTTATTTTCAGTCAATAAATGTTATGTTGCTTATGCCATTGGATTTATTAAATATTTACTAAAATATCCACCTTAATACAGTCCTTAACTTTATCTCTTAATAGTTTCTTTTACCAGATGTTAATGATTTGTAATTTACATAAAATTAAATTTGAATTTAATTATATGATGCAATGTACATTCCTAGCCCACCAACTATCTAACTCGTTAATTTCATGAGGTAACGATGAGATACCTAGATTTGGTTTTAAAGATATAATTATTTTTGTACTATTTAATGTATTCCTATATTTATTTATAAAGGCTAAACGAAATCTGGAATAATTTTAACCAAATTATGTATTAGTAGATCCCATATCAAAATAAATATAAAACCTAGCATGACACATATTTTCCAATTTAAAATAAATTCAAAATGTCAAAAGAATTACGAAATGAATTTTTTTGTTTTTATTGAATGGTACGGTACATTTAATAATTAGTAATTTTGGTTATAATTATTCAAATAATCTTCAATGATCCAACCTGTTCTAGTGGTTTAGTCTTGAATGTAGGAATGAATCAACTGAGTGAACTTATTTATTGATACAAAGCAAATCAACATATTGAACTTAACAAATACAAATTACTTTGATGAGAGTAACTGAATTAATCATTAATATACTGAATAGACTAATGATTACAGTTAGGAAGTGTCATTAAACAAGTTTTTTTTAATGTCTCGGTTGCATTTTAAAGATAGAGCTTAAATAACATTTCAGCTCTGGCTTATTTTACACACCTGAATGCTCACAAAGTGGAAGACATTTTTTAATCATAATAAAACACTTGCAGCTAACTACAACACGGTAACAAAAGTACAGAAACCCCAGAGTAAACAAAGGCTCCAGTTGTAACAAAAGCTGATGAATGACGTCTCGTCTCTTATCGCCCTTTACTGGGTTCCTTTACAACAAAATGTCTAGCTCACGCTCAGTGTCTTGCATAATGATGCCTGGAAGTGACAATTCCCAAGTTTTATGGCTGAAGTTTAGTGAAACAGCTATATAAATGTTATATTAACTCCGTAACGGGGCTGAAAATTCTGATAAGAATATGTATGTAAACACGATTTTTATCCATAGTATATTCATTTTAATCTCAATAAAGTTCATCTCATATTCTTCCTTTTAATAACATCAATGAGATATTCAGATATATGGTTAGTTATTTTGCTATAGTGTTATTTATGTATTGATAGTAAAATCATTACCATAACTTGATATGATTAAATACCATACATATATATATATATATATATATATATATATATATATATATATATATATATGACATAAATAAAGTAGTTCGACTATCTAATTACATACACGTAATAAGATAAATAACCTTCAAAACCATTTAAAAATATATATAAATATATTAAATATATATATATATTAATAAATATATTTAAATATATATATATATATAAATATTTAAATGGTTTTCAAGGTTATTTATCTTATTACGTGTATGTAATTAGATAGTCGTACTACTTTATTTATGTCATATAAATCAAGAAAAAGCAGTGGGCATAATGAATCACTATATATCTAACTATTTTTTATTATATCAGAAGACCATTGACATCAGTTTTAAAAAATTATATGTTTTGTAAGAGTTTTTAACTACAGTAATGAGTACTCTGTATGAATCAGAACTTTTTAAGCCTATGTACTACTGTTATTGTAAAAACTTTCAATGAATATTAGAATAGAATATTAGCTAATATTAAACAACAGTATTTGTTTACAAAGTACGAAACAATTTTTAAACAACACTATGTATACGAGTAGATGGTGTTCTTAAATATGCACTTAGCTAAAAATATGAAGTCTTCTGGAATGAATGAAGTATTACAAATTCACTAAAAATATGAGAACAATCGGAATAACTACAATATAAATAACAGAAAAGCAATTTCTTGAGGTCTGTGTTTACTTTGGTTGGGTCTCGAATAACTTATGCAAATTCAATCCAGGAGAAAGAGCTTGCTACTATGGTAGACCATTCCATAACTTACAATATTGCAGACAGATCAGCTCTAGGGCATAATTTCGTCCTACATAATATGGCCAAGAAATGACATATATCTTGTATTCTTATCTTTCCTGGTCATATATACATTTCATGGTGAGTCTACTGAATAAATAATTAAATAATAAATATTTACCCCTTTCCCCTCAACAATCACCACATTCATCAAGAATGAGTGAATTATAAAAAATAAAACCAGTCTCTCTTTTACCAAGTCCGTTAAATATAAATTCAAAGGTAAAGTAACAAATCTTACACATTACATTTATTAATCATTACTGTACGAGCTCTGATTAAAAGGCATAACTAACTATAATAATCGTCAAATACGGAGAGTAAAGTAGGATTGGGGACTTTCAACAGGTATAGAAACTAGTGATCGATTAAATAACGTAAAAATATTCCTGTCTGAAATAATTATCCAAACACATTAGCCAAGGTCAACTTTGCACTGCTAAAACATAAATTTGCTTTTCCTAAAATATATAGAGTAATTATCCTCACGAAAAATCGAGTGTGCACTGATTGTGCGCTAGGTAGAGGTCGATATGGGATGGCACAATAAAGGTTAAACATATAAAACTGAAATATTTACTTGTATTAAATTTGTTAAGCTTTATAAATTAAAGAAACCATTGGACTCTAAATATCAAAATAAATAAAAAGACTGAAATTATAAATTTTCAGCCAAATAATCAGTATGTGTATGGTTGACGTATGGTATGGTAACGTCGATTTAACTCTTTTTTAGCAGTTTTTTTGCTTATTTCACATAGACTAGGATGTACATTAAAACAGTAAAGATTGGCTCTCCCCATATATCCTGTCCTTTGGATTCATGACCAGACCAGATCAGATACGGGATGACAAGGATAAAAGCATGTCAGACCTCGGGGCAGCGTAACAGGACTTGCAGAAATCAATATCCTGGTCCGGATAGTGACTTCCAATGGACTGATGTTTACCTTTTCATTTTTATATGTGTTCTAGAACTGTTTCGAACCAAATTTAAAATTACCTCAAACTGAGTTAATACAAAAGATATCGCGTACACATTCAGACACACACAAGAGAGAAATATGTGTTTCATCATTTGGTGGGAGAGACCGCGCCAACGCTCAGAAAATGAAAATTCACAGACGCTAATTATAAAATATGACGAAGGACTTGAAAATAGTGGACTTAATCCTAGATTATACATTTAGTAAACTATTATACATTATATATATATATATATTGAGTTACAAATTTCTAGCCTATAGGTTTTCATAAAACTTGTTTAATCGATCAAATAAAGGTACTTAAGAAACTCAAAAATAAGGTTATAGAAACTTTTGAATTGCCATACATGAAATCCACATCCATCAATCCAAATTTTCATTAACAATCCTAGTCAATATTACAGTAAAAATGTCCTTTACTATTAAATTTTTTATAAAAATTAAATTTTAGATTAATCTAAATATGCATTTGAAATTTGAAATTAATCAACCCAACAAATAAATTTCATCACATGGGTAATTAGATAATGAAAATATTTTATAAGATTAACTTTTACAATTTGCTTAACTCATGTGTTTTTCTCATTGCCAACATGTTTAACGGAAGTCCTATATATTCAGATCACTTTTTGACTTATAAATGTTTTTGAGTACCAAATTTCAACAGTTCAGCTTGTTCGGCACTAGTAGGGCGTAGAGTCAGACAACAATCGGTCGCTGTACACACAGCCAAAATATATACCAGATAAGTTTGTATGAGGCGATATAGAAACACTAGTAGGGCGTAGAGTCAGACAACAATCGGTCGCTGTACACACAGCCAAAATATATACCAGATAAGTTTGTATGAGGCGATATAGAAACACTAGTAGGGCGTAGAGTCAGACAACAATCGGTCGCTGTACACACAGCCAAAATATATACCAGATAAGTTTGTATGAGGCGATATAGAAACTATTAGTTCCAGATTCTAGCGTCGAGTTTTAGTAATACCTCATTTCAGTAAAATAAAACTAATAAATCTGTAGTAAAATTCAAAGAAAATGTTGACTATAAAACCAGCAAATACATTAATATATACAGACAGTTTTAAAAAGAAACTTCTCAAACCTATTCGAAATATTTGGTTTTACTCAAACAGAAAAAGAGATGCATCACCTGTTAACCCAGTTACATGATTTAATAAGCCATTAAAGTTAGGAATACAACTGCTTGGAAAGTACCTAAATGGTTAATAAGTAATACAATACAAATAATTTGAGATTTTCACTGTCAGATTCTTACTTCTGTACATTTTATTAATTCATAATTTTTTTAATCCCGAAGATTTGTTTGCATTGAATAAAATAATAGTATGGAACCAAAACTTATTATATACATTTTCTGGAGAAAATAAAATATTCATATCCAACTTTCCCTTCAATCTGACGCATATAACAGCTAACCAGCATTTTGGTAATATACAGCCAGATTGTTAAATTAAAATTCAATTAAGGAAAATATTTATTTGTATTTCTATTTGTACAGTGATGTTAATGTTAATATTCCGAACAATGAAAATGTTTTATTATCAACATGAGATACACAGTTATGCACCATATTCTTCAACATTAACATGAGCATGTCTCATCTGCCAGATTAAACAGGGTAAAATGTTTACCCTAGTTTAAACTCATTAATCTCATTACTTAATTACATTTAGCCCTCTCTAATCACTCTATGTCACTGTTGTATTCTGTAATGATCCCAGACTGTGAGCCTGCAACACCTCGCAATAAATAGCAATTTAATTTAAGGCGTTCGTCGTAAACTGACGCTCACTATTCCAGTTGTGACTGTTCAGTTCTTGCAGGTAAATATTTCTGTAGCTGTAAGATTGGTAAGTACAATGAGGGAGCTGCGTTATCGTAATGTGATATAATAAGTATTTGGCAATACTAGTAAAGATTGTTTAAATCTAAACACTTTGTAATGAATGTTTACATTATGATGTTTAGATGAAGATGAATGTTAAACTTGACAAAAATGTAATGGGGAACATTTCAACATTAAGGCCTTAGTAATACAAGATACTAAATAGAAGAAGAAAACACGTTAATAGATAAAATTAAAAGCTTAACGAACTGTGTTGTGTTTCTCATGCATTTCACAACGTGACTCTATAACCGATGTTTGTTCATTATGTTGCCACCATATAACGTATATTATTTAGAAATGAAATCGTAATAAACTCCAATCAATTAGTGAACAATTACTGACTACCACTCGAAAGATGCAAAAAATATTGAATAGAAGAGCACGTTAAAAGTAATATAATTCCATCCTGTATTTGAACTTAGATAATGTCCTTCTCCATTCTATTCAACTTACTTTTCAAACTGGTGATATTCATCTAATGATTTTCTGAAAGATAACATTTTGAGAGTAACGATCTAAAACTACTGAAATATTAATTCAGTATTTATGACTTCTTGAACATGATTATATAATATTTATAGTTTCCGAACGGCCATATACCAATGTCTCGGGCCATCCTTGCGAACTGCGACAGCTCTTTCGGGTAGTAAACGAAAAACGTATCTCGAAATAGTGAGTAATCACGTAACATTATCAGAATTATCAGATTCTAGATTGTGTGATCAAAGATTCCTAAGAAAGCTTCCAAACATTGTAAGCTCATTTAGCTCATTACATCTATTCTGCAGAAGAAAGCAAAAGTTTCAAACCGAGCTTAGTTCGTTATCTTTACAGCGATAAGACGGTTAATATTTTCACTGATAATGCTGTAAAACCGATTATTATTATTTGTTAATAATATAAAATGTATGAAATAGTATTCGGTCATATTTGTGTGGAAAAAAGAAGTTAATATTTTAAGGCAGGTATTGACTCATTTTGATTAATACAAGAAATTATTGTTCATTGTAATGCTTATTTTAAACGTCGTTATTTAAAGTGACACACTAATCACTGAAGATCATTAAAGGAAACTGCTCGCATTTCACTTCCGATTAGTCAGTCTACTTAATGACCAAACTTCCGTTGTGAGGCACTAACAAGGCCTACTTCCTGCAACAACAAACGTAGAGCTCTAATTTTATTACTTAATGAGATCGATTCCCCTGCCTCCTGTAAGCCTTTCACATAATTGGAACCTCCTACTGCAACGTTGTAAATTCGCTTAGTCTGTTGACTTTTAACAATAGTATCATCCAGTCAAGACCATCAATATGAAAATTTGTATTTAAATGTATTTTTCCACGGGGAAGGTTTATATGCTATGCCCATTGAAGTAACACCCTACCAGGTACACCCTGCACACTATAAACTGCAATTACGGGACAGTTATGTGTATTACAGCCAAGCACTATCTGAATGTGCTAATTTATGATGTATATTTGCCTTTAGGATAAATTTCTGGTTGAACTTAAAGCTTGAGTGTTTGTCCACTTTATAATAAAGTACATGTACGTGTACAATTGCTATAAACATACACAGATTTTCTTGATCGTGGCAACAAGGCAAACTCTATATCGGCGTTGGAAATATAATTCGCTTGATTCAGAAGTGCACATACACGAGCAAAGCTTACGAAAAACATGCGGAGCCAACGGAAACAACTAGTGTTAGTATAAAACTGAATCCAAAAATATACTTATATATAGCATACGTTACTGTGAGTTTATGACATGTCTATTGGATTACAAATTTATCTTTAAAATTATCTTTGCGTAAAACGTACTAAATGTATTAGATACTTAATCAGTTAATTTAAAAAATTACATAGGTGAAGATATTACTATGATGGTTTTTCTGTTTTATACTAACACTTAAAAGTGTTTTAAACAGATACCCAACAGAAATTTTATATCTATATTAAACTATATTATTTATGTAACAATACATAACAAACAACTTTTACTGTAACAACAAGACAAATAACAGAAATATATATTTAAAACCCTTATAATGAAGAAAGAAAATTGTGTACGCTTTAAACAAGGCATTATACGATAGCAATTGTAAGGCTAGACAATGGTGTGTTACTATCTCAATAATTAAATTCAGCCCCCATATAAGAATTAATGCATTATTCACAACAAAACGTATTATAGGCTTGCTGAAATTCAGCTTGGATACACTGTATGCATTGGATGAATGTAATTAGTATATAAACACTATTGTTTTTATGTTATACTTTTGAATCTAATGGAATGATACACGAATACCTAATCGCAGATCAAATAGTGTACTGAGTGTTTCTAAGATTGGGACAAGTTATAATGTGATATTAAAACCCCTAAGGAAAGCAGAAGATATGACGTCGTTCAGTGGAGAACAAGGGAAAATGTTTTGATACTCGCAGAAAGAAGTGGATAAGCCTTTAAAGGTAAAAATTAATAAGGAATAATGAACGTATAAAAGAAATGAGTTCTGCCCTCACCTTACCCAATTAGTTAAACTAACTGAATAATAATGAACCGACAAAAGCAATATTATTTCGTGAGTTCGAACTTTCAAACGGAGATGCCTTCCAAGGATATTTCCACAGAAAATGTCAAATCATCATTTATTAGTGCTAATAATGAACTTTGATGCTTGATCTAATATAAATAAAAACTATTCAACGATCTGAAATTTTGTTTATCGATACAAGAAGGCATAATAGAACTGAATTGACAAGGAACATCTCGCTGTCAGACTCCACCAAACACTATCAATATCTTTGACTCAGTTAGCATTTTTCAGTGAATCTGTTATGTTACTCGTATTTTCCAAAGAGGGTGTTCGAAAGGCATTACACAGATAACTTTTGCCAAAGAATATTTACTAGACCTTTATAGCGGCTAGATATGTGGTAATGAAATTTAGAATCATAAAGCATATTTATATTCCAATAAAATTAAAAACTATAATTTATATAATTATATAGTGAAATTAAAACTATAATCTTACAAAAACAACAGGAAACATATTTTTAGAAGAACCTCCCCTCATCTCTTCTTATCTGTTTGTAATAGTTTAAGAAGGAACATTTATATTTACAAATTTTCTTATTCACTGCCTCTTTCCACCTAATTTAACTAAGGATTGATTGGCCTTAACTACAAACATTTTGTATTTACCTTAGAGGTTTCTATAAATACGTTTGTTTTGTGAGAATTTTTCCAAAAGTCAGTTGTCAAAGTTTGAAAACTTAATTATTTGTATTGTTTACGTTATAAATGGTACATAAAGAGCGTTTAAAAGAGGTCACAGATCATAGTCCAGGAGCACTGTTCACTGTGTAAAACACAACCTGGATTTTTCGTTGATCATCGGCAGCGCTAATTTTAGTGGAAGTAGGAATGGGAGGGCAGAAAAACTGTTAAAATGTATTAACAGGTATTTTTATCTCAGTCTATATTTCGTTAGCTTTACACATTTAACATAAGAAACATAAATAACAAATATAATATCATCAGACAACCATATAAAGATTATAAAGTCGCCACTTTGAAAGCCTGCATACGGTCGGCTAGCGCTAATTAAAAATTTAATTAAAGTGTCTCAGCCTTATTCTTAATTATTTCAAGCTAAGAAAAGTCTGATCTGAGTAAAAATAATAATTTAATATTTTTTACCTTTTGACAACTTCATGTTTACTTCTTCCTACACTGCGGAACATAACATTCCCAATACCATTCGTCCGAGCAGTGTAGAGTTCCAGGTACTTATAAATTGATTTATTTATAACATTTTAAGGTTCTTTTACTAATTTTAAGGTTTGCTTATTTCTCTTCTGATACAAACAGGTTGTTAAATTCTTTGTTTGAGGGTTATTTTTGACGATGGAAGGTCAAAACCTCAAAAATAACCTTCCAACAAAGAATTGATTCTCGGTACGGACCCGGAACCAGTAAACAAATCAAAGACCTTGAGAGCTTGCATCTTAAGTTAACTAAACACATTATTCATTTAACTTTTTGCGTAAATGTAAGGTTGAAAACCTTATGCCTATAGGGTTGAATCTAAAAACACCTTTTCATAGTAGGCAATCCAGTAAAATTTTGTCTTCTGCTTCTAAATCTTTACTTAAAGAAAGAATTTGCATATCATCATCGTGAAAGATGCCTCCTCCAAAATAGTATTGAGTGTAAAAAAACTGAATTAAAAACACTGATCGGTACAGAATTCAACAACATTCTCGAAAGCATCCAAAATAGATGTAAAAAAGTTTCTGAAACAGATAAGAAAAATAAAATCTCCAAACTGGAAAAAATTAGGCCCAAAAAATGTAATTTGCCTAAAGATGGCAACGTGAATACGGATGCAAATAATAAAAATGTAATCAAACTCTCTTCAAAAATCCTCAATGAAGCGGAAATATCAGTCTTATCTAAGGGTTTAAACTTTTCTGTGGCACAAAAATCGGTAAAGGCACTGGATTTCGTAACTGGAATCGAGTCGGCTGTTTCACAGTTACCAAGGCCATGTCGATCCTTGGGAAAGTCGACACGGTCAAAATCTTACCAGCCGATAAAGGCAACGCTACTGTTGTACTTGACTCAGTAGCGTATAAAGAAAAGATTGCGGAAACCTTAAATACTGGCAAATATACAGTTTTAAATAAAGACCCGACTGATTCATTTGAACGCAAAGTAGCAAACACCTTAAGAAAACATAAAGAATTTTTTCCAGATAAATTTAGAAAAAAAAAACGATGGCAAATGTCCGGAAATATCCTGTTTCATCACAGGTTGTTAAATTGTTGGTCTATCAAGAGAATCAATACGTTAAAAATTATTTAATTCCAGAATATTAACGAGGGATTAACATTACCCTTGATTTCACTATTGGAGAGGTCTGGAATGTACCAAATGAAATAAGGATGAAAGTATGATCCTTCCAGAAATCATGAAATCTCATCCCTTCCAGACTGTAGTGATCGGTGTCGTTGAAAAGTAACAAGATTTTACTTATTTTCCGTCATTCTATGTTGCTAAAATAGAACACTTTATTATGAAGACTGGAATGTACATTCTTTTTCCTTTGTAAAAAACGAATACATAAGGTTATTCATAGAAAAACATAACAACCAATCAACATTCAGCGACAACCGTACTTAGCAACTGTACGTTGAACATTTAAAATATTCCTAAATATCCAGAACTGTCAGAAGAAACACATTACCAAGATAGACTACAATAATAAATACATACATTGTATATTACCAAATAATTATAAACCACTACCCTTTTAGATCATCTACCAACATCAACTTTAAATAAAGAGCACGGTCATTGTTAGTTCTGACTAAAACGCGGAATACAAAAGTATATTTAACCCATTTGGCGCAGTTTTTTTTTTCAATTATTTTCTGGAAATGTAATTTATTCCAATCGTAAAGTAACTATATTAAAATCTGTGACGTCAAAGAAAGTAATTATTGACAATTCTCAGTCAGTTACATAAGCTGTCATGGAGCATTGTCAATAACAGTTAAGTAGGTCTTGCCTTCTCTTTACGTCATCAATATTGATGTAAATCCCTAATATAAACTTACCTTCAAGTAAGCTTTGTATTCATTGTAACCTTAAAGTGTACCGATAATCAAACATTTAATCTTAGTGTTTCTAATTTTGGATATGTCATGCGGACAGATTAACACACAAATGATATCGCAAGAAAGAAATGTCTACTTCCCCAGGCACACTAAAGAGAAATTGTATCATCCTACAGAGGCTTCAATGACGCTCAGCCAAATTCCTTGGATGAACATGCACTATCACAAAATTCGTTCTTGCCTATGTTGAAATGAAGTTTTATGCAAAATTAACGACTACAGATGAAATCTTTCACAATGTAATTTGGCACATGATACATTCACATTTTTGTTCATTAAGTTTCGTTTTATAACGGTGTTCAAATAATAAAAGTCTTGGTAAGCTAACGAGGGTACTACAACGCAAGAGTGCACTAAAGTCAAATGATGTCACTAACATTGACTCCATTTTATTACATATCCTTTGTGAGCTATGAATACTCTATGAAAAAAGTTTCACTTGTTAAAAAACCTAATATGATCGTTTCTTTACAAATGTATTTCTTCTATATTTTCTCATTGCAACCATTAGTAGCAATAAAACAAATGTAAAAATACTCCCAAATCCCATGGAGTGACATGCGCCATTATTGAATTGAGTATTCATCATGTAAAAATGAAACTTATTGAAAACTTTCAAATCCATAAGTCACTTCGTTTTTGAGATTTCGAGCGGACAGACAAAGAGAAATTGCATTTTTTCCTGCTCCAAGAGTAATAGAGTTCGGTAACGCTCAGCTAAAAAGCATACTTATACATCCCAACAATACTACTTATGAATACTTATACATATGAATAAGGAATGCTTCTGTCATTTCATATTATAAAAAAATTATGGTTGCCTGTAAAGTCGGTTTTTACGGGCGAAGATTTTACGTGACAACGTCTTTTTCTCGGTAGAATATTTATTGATATGAATATTATTAAATTGCACAATAGGAACAAGGAATTGAATGAAAATAAGAATTGCACAAATTTTAACTATAGAAATATATTTTGTTTACTAAAACATTGTACATAATTTGAAATTAATTAAAATTTTTTATTGTAAATGGTAAAGTTGAATAAAACATTTACTAAAATTGGAATTTGAAATTCTTGCTAAACACAGTTAAATTCTAACTCCGCGCGTGGTGATTGGTCGATTTAGTTCGTTTGTTTGGTCGCACTGTTATGACAGGTTAGAGGTTATAATTTGTTATTTTAAATGTTTGACTAGCAATACGCGCTGTTTCTTCTCAATCGACTGAATTACGATTGATTGCAGAGTGATTTAAACTAATAATTTACTTAACACTATCAACATTTGTCAATAGTATGACATAACCTATAAACTCAGTTTCTCAACTTTTGTGTCAATCTAACAATTAATCAATCAATCATAGTTTACGATAATGAAATATCAGTGTACAATTATTTACCTTTATTGTTGTAGTTGTTGTAAATGACGAATCTAAGCACTCCACATTTCCACGAATAAACATAGTTATCTGCTTTATCCCGTGCGGATCCCGTGCGGCGGACCCACTGGACGGGCATCGTAACGTTACCGGGCGTTACACTTTTTCATGAGTGACTCCGAGCCGCAACCTAATTTAAGACGTTGTCACGTCAATAATTCATACAATCCTCCTAAATTTTAGTTTTTCTTCTATATTGGTAGGCATTGGATAACAGAACTTGTAGAGAGGCTCGTACATGTAATGGTGTCAATGTAATAGATGATACGTTATATTAACGGATCACACACATGATAGGAGTGATGTGATCAATTAAACACTAGCAGCTTGACACTGAACATGAGAATGCCATACAACCACATAACCTGTGTGTCACCTCATTACAATGTAATTATATATTTCCGCAGTGACAAATGTCTCTACGAATTTCTACTGGTTTGTTACTATGTGGCAATATTCCATCTGATACACTGAGGGAAAATAAAATGTTGCTTTTACTCTTTAATAAAATATGTTACATGTATTAAAGGGATTATTATTGACTATCCGTTACATTACACGCTTTATTACAAGCAATTTCCTGTTGAAAACAACAGAAACACGATGTGCATATTCTTTTTTAAATGGCATTTTTAACAGTCTGAAAGATAAGTTACACCTCACCCCCTTATTAACTTTCTAGATGAATAGAGATGAAGTGATTTACTTTGGAGGATGTTTATATGACCACTTTGACACTGTAACTGTACTGAACGTGTCTCACATACTAACTGGTAAAGAATAAGAGATGACATGGCAAAATCAGCTATTAGTATTCCCAGGACTTTCTAATGGGCTTTGGCCAGGCAAAAAACCTGATAAACGTTATGTTAATCGTTGATATATTTTTTTATTCTTCTAATACCTTTATTTATGAATTTGTATCCTGCTTTCACTAATTAACTAGTGAGTGAGTGTTTTATCTGCCTTGCAATAACTTTATATGTAACTTAATCTCAAGGGGTTTTATAAAAAATTCTAACTTTAATTAGTCACCAAATTTGATAGAGTAGCATTAGAGACCTCTGGTTTGCACAATTTCTCTTCTTTTTATTATAGCTTGAAAATTAAATGTCACATGCTAGGGGTTCCTTTTAAAAAATCTTGACTTAATCCCAAAATATCCCATTTGTGGGGGAGTAAAATATGTACAAATGTCAAAAACTGCTCAGTTAGTCATATAAACATCACAAAAATTAAATCACTCCATCTCCAGATATTAGAAAGTAAATAGGGGTGGGACATTTAAGACATATATATCATAGTTTACATAAGTCCAGGAAAGGTTTAATAATTTTTAACAATTTCTCGTGAAGCAATGAGACTTGGTATATCAATATTACTTATATAAATATAAATCTTTATGCGATTTTCAGGTTTTTATCTCATGACGGGGACGGCCCGCAAGGAGTCAAAAGAAACCCCTAAATTAGAGCATAGTACATCACATTAAAGGTCTTTCATAGTAGAACACATTGTCACAAATCGGACCTAAAAAGTTTTACCCTTTCCAAAACGACGGTGTTTTAATGTCTCTCTTAAATTATGCACATTAGTATAATAGCACATACTATTTTCTGTCTTAAAAATAACATGCATTTAATGTAGTGAAATTTAAAATAAAGTACTTACAGTTATAGTAAATGTTCAAAATGCTCTTCAAGTGTCTGTTTCCAATATCCCAATCTCTGGTAGAAACAGGTAACAACATTTTGTAACATATTCAGAGGTATTTGCCGAATTTATTGAATGAAAAGATGAATTATTTCTTGTGTGTTGGCAGGCTTAGTTATGTAAACACTGTTTTAAATAGCCCCATAAAAAAGGGTTTAAATCTGGTGATCTAGGTGGCCGCTCTTTTATTGCTCTACGTCCTATCCAACGATTGGGAAACTGCCCAGCAGCTTACTTGCTTTTGGTGCATAGCGAGATGGTGCCCCATCCTGTTGATACCATACTGTGTTATAACTTTACCCAACACAGTAGGAAAAGCCGATATAATTGTATCTCTCAACATCAATTCATATGAAACTGTAACTGATTTAAAAGGGTCCTAAAATGCGATTTCCAGCTATTCCAGCCCATATGTTCTCTTTTTGGGGTTTCTGTGTATGGCTATTTTTCATCCAGTGAGGATTTGTGTCGCTCCAATAACGGCAGAGTCTTACATCTCCGTGAATTTTAAAGGTAGCTTCATCTGAAAATACAACCTTAGAAAAAAAACATTTAGATCCTGTCCGAACCTACCCATCATTGTGTCACAGAATTCGACTCTTCTATCATAATCGTCTTCCGAAAGCTCCTGAAGAAGTTTAAATTATAAGGATGATAATGATTTTATTTTAACATTTTTAACACTTAAAATTTGCTTATATACGAGTATGTAGCTAAATAAATGGAAGGGTACACAAACTAACTGCTCAAAATATATTATCTTGTTGGATCGTTAGGGGATTAATGCGTCCTTCATACGAGTAGAATGGTTTATCTTTGTGGTCAGTGTTACACCTGGAAATTTTGCCTGAATTTATTTTATAGTGCGTTATGGATGGTTCGATCTAGAAATTGAGATTGCAACTGTTATATGATATGGTCTAAGTAAATATCGGGAAGTTTCGACATTCAAAGTTTATGCATGTGCTTTTAAAATGCAACTTAGTAAAGGTACTCTAATATTTAAACCAGCAAATATTTGATTACCTAAGATTTAGAGTTCAATTTATATAACTTCTTAGAACTTTGGACGGTCTTAAAATACAACGGTACACTTAATAAAAGACCCAGATTAATTACGGTAAATATCCATAAAACTGAAGAGGGATTCAAAGACAGTTATCTGCACTTTTGGTAAAAAGTTAATCTTCTGTCTTCTCGTCCTGATCGGACATATTCAAGAAGTTAATTTGACACCTTTAGCCAATCGTGTTCAATTGCATCCTTAATGTAAAATAGAGTGCGAGACATAACATTCCTTATGTGGAACTCTTAAAAGCTATTACTGGATAGAAGTCAATTGAACAAAGTTGCTCTACCTAGGATTATTCTACAAATAATCGTATTTATAATCTCTAAATTCATAGTTTTATAGTATCGTAAACTGTATAATATTTTAAAAAATATAAAACCGTTATTTATTGAGACAGTTTGGTTTGTATGCTGCATATCTTTATTGCAATATAATTTCTTTAAAGACAAGTTGATTTTTTGTACATTAAATCGCTAACTATCAACTGAAAAGTAACTATTGTTTGGGTATATTGTACAAAACATCCACATTCTTCACAGACGACGCTTATTCACAGGAAAAGTCAGCTTTGCCTTGTATCATGTCGCCAAGGCTAAAAAATACAAGATCGACCTACTTAAAACGACCTGTACTTACAACCTTCTACGGCTTCTGGAGGAACAGGATATTCTGGATGAGTAAGAAAGTGGTCTGGAACCATCTCCCATCGAGATCCTACAGTACAGCTACCAAAAGAATGTACATTAGACGATAAGTCATGTAATGTTGTAATGATATTTTTTCAACCTCTATCAGCAATTTCGGGCATAAGATTTTTTATTGGATTTAAAATGATGCATTATTGGTAATATTAAAAATACTGTCAACAATAAAAAGTAAGACTTTGTAGACTTTGAGATAGATATATTCAAAGATTTAAACATTTTCACTAACTTTTGAAATTGTCCTTACTTATTGACTGTTAAGATTTTATTAACTAAAACACAGTATATTAAAGTTTAAAATAATGCTTATTTCAATTTACGAAGACAAATTTTGTACGTTTTTGCATTGTAAGTTTTCGGCATGACCTAGTCTCCTCTTAGATCGTCTGATGAAGAAAATCCTATTTATTTTTCGACTTAAGTTTTAACTACCGAGGATTACTTAGGATCTGTTTTTTTTTACATAAAAAAGTGTCACTGTCCATAACATACTCCCATAAAATCAACAGATAACACAAATTTACAACCACACTCCATTTCAATGCATTATTTATCTCTTTTATCTTCTTTTATTATGCGGTTTATTGTGAATTAAAGCACTCACTGTACTAGTCTTTCTTAATTTAAGTTATGTAATTCTACTTAATTAAAGGCACGCTTTCGTATTTTAATAATATATTGTTAGTAACCCATATAAAATCGCCTTAGACTTATATGATATGGTATCAATTAAAACAAAATTAAGACACAAAGTGAAACTTACAGAACAAAACAAAACAAATTGTTCATCTACAAAACGGTTTACTCGAGGTTTGTAGCTTCAGGAAAAGTTTATGAAACATACCGCATTTCTGTCGAAGACAACAATGTCAGAATATGAAGAACGTGTCTGCACTGTCTGGGCTTTAGCCTCAAGTCTGATTGTGAACAACTTGGCTAGGTACAGTTCAGATGTTTTCTCAGATTCTTATTCTAAATTCTCAAAAAATATAAAACAGAAAAAGGTTTAAACAACGCACTTTTTGGTTACGATGTACAATTTTTTTAGTGGGTACGGGTAATTTTCCCAGGCTGAAACGTGCAAGAGTGTCATGTAATATAGATTAATTACACAATTAATGGAGAAATTAGTGTGGCTATCAAGGGAGGACTTTAATATCTGGGATTAGACAAAATATTATTTCTTTATTTTTTCAGAGCGCTGAATCTTAGAGTACATAAATAACAAGGACTCTATTTCCTGTGGTTACCGTTTACTTTTGTGCTGATCTCGACTTAACTATAACTTCAGTATTGTCCTAGTAAAGACAAAACGTTATCAAAGGGATCGTGTGTGTATTACAGTGTCTCAGCGACATGACGCGACGCACGGCTGACTCTGTCTGTGGATGAAACGTCGTCTGTGAGGAACGTGGATATTTCGTACAATCAACCCAAAAATTTGTTATCTTTAGTCGGTTGCTAGCAATTTTACTTCAAAATCAAATCATCTATTCTTTAAAGACATAATATTGCTATACATATATTCAGCATTAAAACCAAACTTTATAAGTAAGGAAACTGATTTTTCACTTTAGAATCTAATACATTATACTTAAAAACTACAAATCTATAATTATCATATTTTGATGAGTAATCCTAGCTAAAGCAAGTTCCTTTAATTGGCCTGTATTCATAAATAGCTTTTCAGAGTTTAATATAACGAATGTTATGTCTCGCATTCTGTTTCTTCGTTAGGGATGCACTTGAATAAGATTGGCTATATATGTCAAACTCGCCTTCGGCTCGCTGGGGGCTGCTAAATGCGGGGATAAGCGGAATTCGGAGACAGGTTAAGTCCGAGCATTAGATTAGAGATCTGGAAGTTTAAAGTAGACCTATTTTATTGATTCATTCCGGATTCAACCAAACTTTGGACTTTGAGGGCGTTTTGTAGCTTAACCATTAGAAATACGAGAACCAAGTGACTGAACCTTTCTTGAAGGAAATTCAATTTTGTCTCTCTCTTTTTCGATTCTGACCTCGGATTTTAGCTTCCGAGTTTCGGTTTAGCCAATACACAGCATGGGAGAAAAGTTTGCACTGGTCAGCTATTGTGAATTGTTTAGTGTAATGATAATAAAAACCGATTCTGAGTTAGAATTTTAAAATGTTAAAGGAGTATAATTAGCTCAGGAGTTTAACTATTCATCCCAGGAAACTCCCTGTGGGGGGGGTTAATGTTACCGGGGGTTAAGACATCAGGGGGTTTAATTTACTCAGGAGATTATTTGGTCATACCTGGAAATTTCGGGGTGGGGGGTAAATTTTACCGGGGGTTAATGACACACATGGGCCTCTTGTAGAGGGTGTTGTGTCTATGAACATAATTAAAATTCACTTTGTCCCTATATACTTTTCACGCTTCGCTTACGCTCAGCCAATTCGCGATGTGGGCTAGTAAACGTATACTAGTCATTCGTTTATACTAGTCAAACTCAATCTGGAACCGGGATGAATTGCTCACATTTTTTGTCTTTATCTGATTATTAAGTTGACCAGGGGCTTTCATTTACTCAGGAGTAATTCCCAGGAGGGGGGTTAGTGTATCGGGGGTTATCAGAATACGTGGTTTTTTCTGGGGGAATTTTATCGACCAGATAATCTCAAACTGGAGCAATTTCTAAAAATTGTGGTCACATAGATCTTAAAACCACCTAAAATAGCCAATTCACCACAAACATTTTACCATTGAGAGCGTTTATCGGGCTTATGCAAGTATATATGAAAAAAGTGCTTGACCTTTTTTGTAGATCTAATCATTGTCTAGTTATAAAAAATTTCATTTTTAAGGTACGACCAATGGTTCGACCACTTCCGCCTACAGAAACAGGAATCTCATGTACAAATTACAAAATATTTTATTATAAACGAGTTTTGCAGCCAAACCATTGACGATAGGGCAAAAAGTAACTGAAGCCTTTTTGTAGATCACGTGATTTTCTAATTCCAGTATTACATCTATTTTGAGTTACGATCAACGGTTTGGCCGCTATGGAGCCCGGAGTCTAACATTTCACGTGAAAATTACGCCCCCAGGCCCCTAAAGTGAGTGCTTAAAAATTCGGGGATTAGACAGATTTGGTGATTGGTTATATTCGAATATGAGGTTTCAAGTTCCCTGCTGCATCCGATTCGGAGAATCGTACGGGTGGTAATGCTTCGCAAACGCTCAGCCAAATTGCTTGCGGTATATAAAAATAAACAATGGATTTCGGCGAAAAATTAAGTTACGTGTTAAGAAATTTAGGAGACAAGAGAATTGGGGAGATAACTAAAGTCCGAGATTAGGTTCACCAGAAAGTGGTAGGTTGAGTGTTTAATTTTAACCAGAGTTTTGAGTTTGAGGGCGTTTTGTGGCTTAACCGTAGGAGTTACGACAAAAACCGACTAGACCTTTTTTGTCGAAATTTAATTTTGTGTTTGCATTCTGCCGTTGGATTTGATGTAGGACCTTTGGTTTAGCCGGCACAGAGCTTGCAAGAAAAGTCTGAACTGGTCAGCTTTGGGAGTTGTTTATTGTAATAACCCACCCTAAGCCAGTACTTTCAAGTTGTTTAGGGGTTTAATCTGCTCAGGGGTTTATTTAGTCATGCAAGGATATTACGGGGGGGGGTGTTTAATGTTACCGGGGGTTAAGACATCAGGGGATTAAATTTACTCAGGATATTATCTGGTCATACCAGGAAATTCCAGGGGGGTGGTAGTTCCGGGGGTTAAGACACGTGGGCCTCTTTTGGAGGGTGTTGTGTTTCTGAGTATAAATAAAAGTCACTCTGTCCCTAATTACTTTTGACCTTAGCTAACGCTCAGTCAATTCGCAATGTGCTCTAGTAGACGTATACTAGTCAGTCGTTTACTTGGTAATAAAAACTAAATCTGGAACTGTTATGAATTATACAATTTTTAGTCGGAAAAAAATCAAAAATCTCTAAAATTGCCATTTCACAAAAAAGATTTTGCCATTAAGAGCGTATAACAAGCTTACGGAAATATATACACCAAAAAGCTACTGAAACTTTTTTGAAGATCCTATCAACTTATAAATGTTTTGAGATTTAAGCTAGCACAATCGGGTCAACCGCTATCGACTCCAATAACAATACAACAACAAAGTTTTACAATATAAAATATTAACATTTATTAGCCAAACCGATGGAGATAGGGCAAAACGTCACTAGACCTTTTTTGTAGATCGCATTATTTTGTATTAATAGATTATTAAGTTGATCAGAGGGTTTAACTTAATCAGGAGTTCATCTACCAGGAAATTCCCGAGAGGGGGGTTTATGTTATCAGGGGGTTATAAGTACGCGAAGTACTTTTCTGGGAAATGTGTGTCTGTGCTACGAGAATATGTGTACAGTAATTGTTATCAAAATAAAACGTTGATCTGGGAGTTTATATTACTTAGTAAATTATCATTCAATACCAGAGTGTTGACAATGAATCACTATTTCATTAAATTAATTAAAAAGTACTCTGCCCCTATCTATTATTGATAACGCTCAGCCAATTGACGATTTGGGGTTGTAGTCACTCGTTAACGTAGTGACACAAGTTAAATCCGGAACTAGATCGGATTGCACAAATTATAGTCGCATCATATTTACAACTCCTAAAATTGCTAATTACGACCAAGAGTTTCCATTAAGAGAGATTTTAGAGCTTACGTAAGGATATACGACAAAAAGCTACCAACCTTTGTGTTAGATCTCTAGATTGTCTAGTTGTTGAAAATTTAGGATTTAAGTTATGACCAATGGTTCGGCTGCTACCGTCTCCAGAAACAAAATTCTCACGAAATAAGAATAGCCCTATATTTATCGTAGGGACCCTAGATGTTCATGTAAAATTTCAGTACAATCCACTGAGTTTTTGAGATTAAGCCTATGCGATGTAGTTTTAATTCTACTATTTTCGACTAATTTATATGTCAAAACTGACATAAAGATGAAAATGCGAAGTTCTAGTTGCTCTTTATAAAAAAAAAACACATTAATTTTATTACAAATAATCCAAGTCTTTTACACAAATTCAGTGCGCTGGAACACAATAAAGTATTAATCCCCCCATCCCTTATAAACGTAAGCAATTCTCGAAGTTTGTTGATTTAATGTATAAGTTCATCACACTTATATGAAATTGTATTTGGGTTACTGCACTTAGACAAAGTCGTTGGCGTGACTGTGTTCTAGGATGGAGTTTGTGCAATAAACTTTCTCACTTCAAATTGTTCTGAGTACTTCGTCAACACTGGTTATTTTCTACAATCATATATCACATATCTCTGACTGATGTGATTGAATAGTTATAAGAACCGAAAACTTGGTGTTATTCAGACATTCCGGTATTATGTGGCAGCAAATAAACTGCTATCGGTAAATACAATGTTAACTATGTAAATAAAATATTCAATGTAATAATACATTAATTAAATAAACATTTATTTATAAAATAATAAATAATTAAGCACATTTGTATTTTTACGAGTAAAAAATCCAAATTAATTTGGCCTATACCCCCCAACCTTCCCAATATTGATACTCCATCGGGAATAGCAAAGAGAGCTTTCCTCAACTTCTTTTCTTAAAGGAACAAAAAACTCAAACATGTCTACGTACAGTCAAGTTTGGTCTATAATTCTTTATAATTACTAAATGGCAGTTGATTACTAAATCCTCTACCTCAACATTATTGCAATGTTTAATGATAGAAAGAGAAATATCCTATGCGTAACACATGGGTGTAGGTAATGGAGGAAGGGGGTACTGCAGTAAGCTACGAGTATTACACCTTCGTATCACACCTTCCTTAAGTATGGGTCGTAGAAGATGATGACTTAGTAGAAGAATATGATAAAGATAATTTTTTACCTCAAGGGACTGACCACTCAAGTTCATTCATGACTATTGCCAAGACCACCAACTATTGGTGACTATTGGTATTTTCATCGTGCACCATCATTTGAAGGTAACTTTGGTGACTCAAAGAGGAAAATAACTTGGCAGTACAGCCTCACGTTTTGGCAGCCAAATAGATCACTTGAGTTCTGCGGATGCAGCTGCATGAATTTCTATACTTGAAGTAAAATGATTAGTAGAGGACGAAAACTGTTTGGAAACAGTTAGTTTAAACAACAATTCCAAACAGGGATGCTGAATAGAGTGAAAGCAATTACCTCATTTATCCGTTGGTTTTCATTTTTTAATATACGAGTAACAATGCCAAAAGTTACAAGATCAAGACAAACAGTTTGGCTAAATGTTTTGCGATTAAGATATATGTCGTAAAGTTCTAAAAGTTTGATTAAACTAGTTTCTACTACTCCTGATTTTTTAATAATATTTTACATAAACGTTTACGGTTAAATTTTAAGTTCTAATTGTGGCGGAACAAAGAAAAACATCAATTTTATTTAACATAATCCAATTGTTTTACAGAAATTTTAGTGCGCTGGAAGACAACAAAACAATGACACTCCTTCTCCTCTTATAAATGTAAACAAACCCGAAGTTTGGTGATTTAATGTAAAAGTTCCTCAGACTTAAACCAAATTGTACTAATACTTAAACTGAAAGCCGTTGGCGTGACTGTATTCTCGGGTGGAGTTTGTGCATCAAACTCTCTCATTGAAATGAGAGAGTTTGATGTTGAAATTCTGCCTGAGGATTAAGTCAACACTTGTAATCTGCAACGATTTAGCACACAACTTTGACTCGTGCTATTGATTAATTAGAAGAACGGTATCTTCAAAATAGATCATATTAGTCAGTCTCTCTAGCATCAAATTGTAATTTATTCTTCTTTCGTTATTTCCTTTCATCGTGTGTTCTCCTTCTTTTCCTATCCTCCCCGCATTATTCTGAAATGATAGTAAGGATCATTTAAACCATACAGGTACTCTTGTGAGTCCTCCACATTTACATGGTAATAGATCGAGGGTCCTCTTTATTCATTTTTATTTGTACTTCCTCTTTACATCTAATTTCCAAATGTCATATATATTTGGCTTAGCCACTTGTTCATCAATTTCATTACCAATCCTAATTCTAATTTTAATCGTCTATCTACCTGAAATAATTTACTATTATTCTTCCACCGTCTTTCACCTTGCTCCCTTCAATAAAAATAATAATATTTCCATGTTACTCTTTTAAATTAATCGCAAATGAATCATATAAATGTGGCTATATTCACTAGCAATCTTCCTATGACTAAATAATAAATCTTTATATTGCATTGTACAGAATATTTAAATTATGTTATTATGTGGTAGCAAAGAAACTACTATTGGTAAACACAATGTTGAGTATGTAGAAAAAATAGAAAGTAATAATACATAAATTATTTAAACATCGTTTTATACAATGATATCTAATTAAGCAGAGTTGCATTTGTACGAGTAATAAAACATTCTAAAGAGAACTCATTTTAAAAGCACTTTGTACTGTAAATAAAACACCTTTAATTAAAATCTGGAGAACGTTCATGTCCGAAAATAAAGGTTACAATTATTTTTACTTAATTAACTAGTCTACAAAGTGCCTTTCCCTTTGATACCAGAATAACGTGTATGAATTGTATAAAAACATTTAGGTTTATAATAGTTTTATCTTTAGCTGTTCTATTGTTAAATGCGAAAAGTTTTATTATATAATCTATATTTCTCTGTTAACATACATTTTCTTAATTACTCATAAATATATTTTTGTTGATATTGACTGTTACATAAACGCATAAACGCTGTTCTATATTAACGCATTATTAGGTAATAAATCATTAATTTTCGAGAGGAATAAAATTGAAGATTGTTTATCAAGGTTTGTCCCTTGACCAAAACAAGTCAGTTAATCTTTCAGTAACATGGAATGTCCGAAACCTCGAAAGTTCAGTGACTCAAATATTAACAAAAAGCTACTCCACGTGTCAGTCGCCCACTTTCCACCAGTTCTGACTGCAAGTAACTTTTCCATTTTCAATCCTGCTTATGTAAATCATTCAAGTAAACTAATGTAATTTTCTATTTCCTAAAAACTATGGGAGTTTAACGATTGTATTCCCAAAGTAAACCGCTAATATTGTAAATGTTCAAGTTTAAATGGTTTTATTGTGGGCTATGCGTCACGTACCCCTACTGAAGGTTAAAGTTAATTTAAATATATATCTTATTGCGTCACAAAGAAACGTCTATGAACCCTTTCAGAGTTCCTTCTTACAGGCCCTAAACAATTCATAGCAACTAATAAAATTGTAGGAAATTAAAGATTGAATGTAGAATTTTGGGATATAAAATGTGTCGGATCCCACCAGTCCGCTTTGTGGGACCAGCAAACTCCCTTTTAAATGTGAACTCCATCTATTCATATATTTAGAGATGCGAAGTTCTTAAAATATCATCACTCGTGAAAGGAAGTCACCGATATAGCATTTAAAGATTTTATACAACTTGAGGAGTTATAATACAACAGAACATTATTTAAGGGCCGCATGTGACTGATAGTTGTAGCCTAATAAATAGTTAGCAGATATACGGCTCTTTTCGTGAAGCCCATATTTGAAATTAAAAGTTAAATGACTTTATCTTGCATTGATGGCAAGGTATTTTGTTAAACTTGAAAATATCACTATCTTATCACTTTGAGATAATTTTAATAGGTTTCCTTACATTATCTATATTTGACATGTGATTCAAATTAAAGCATCAGTAAATTAACGTGATGGACATATAAGTTCCTGTTTACCAAAACAGTCAAACTGTAACTACGATACTTCGAGGCTTCTTGTTCAAGTTTCAAACACTCAATCATAAGGTTCACAACGCAAAAATCAATAATTACTTACATGGCGATTAACACATCAATAGCAATTAAATAGCCCAAAACAGCATGGATTAAATTATGAAAAATAAGCTGTTAGATCACAAAATTCATCTCCATATACAATATATCACTCGTTTAATAGCCAGAATGAACTTTTGGCATTTCTGTTGCAAGACTCCGTGTTCGTCTTATCGATTAGGTTAGTTATCAAATGTCCCAATAGTTTATGCTTCACATTTTTATCGCTTAATGTCTGCATCATTCAAATAGAACCTCTCACGATCATAATTTCAACACCAACAGTTTTGAAAATTCTGCTATAAAATATTGATTAAAAATTCCCCCTCAGGTTCTCAGTGCAATAAATATTAGATCGCTAACTATTTCTGCTTTAAGCCAACTTTTTTAACTTTGCACGGAATAAAAAGTATTCAAATTAATTTTGAATGTTGGACTAGCTGGACTTTCTTAGTCTAGTTTATAAATTGTTTTTTTTGAAGTATTTTTCAAGATTCAAAGGGGTTATTAAAGCTACGAGTAAAACTGGAATGGTAAAGAAGAGAAGAATTTTTTTAATTAGATCGCAATACTACCCTTGTCCTTAAATGGTACCGCCGAATTTTTAAATATTAATATCCTGTATTTTATCAAACTATCAAGAATTTTCACTAGTTTCAATTCTAGAACTTTATACACAGAAAACATAAAGAAAAAGTAACAAAATAAGTTTCGCTGTAAAATTGCACTTAAGATTCTTGATAAACCTATTGTGTAGTAAAAGATGGATCATTCAATGGTGTGTCTTTTTTTAATGGAAACCACAAACAATTTTAAGTATTGACTCAGCCAGGGTAAGGTATAAATCACTAGATCAAGTCCGAGTGTCTCCGCTCAGTCTAAATATATCTTATCCTGTAATGATAAAATAATAATAAAATTTGTTAGGCGTTTTTAGGCAATATTCAAGTGATTAAAAATAATAGACAGAATATAGATACAAATTCTTTTTTCATTATATGATATTTTTTCCCATTCTAATAAATGGACCTTAGAGACCACCTCCTATTTCTGGAAAAAATTTAAATTTTGTTGTAGTTTACTAATCTAATTTAAGTACAACTGCACTGAACGTAACATCCTGAAAACTATCTTTACAAAACGTTTTAGCATTTACAATTACTACTGTATATAAACTATAGGCAATGGCAGCTATTTTCAAAACGTGAGTTAAGTCGAAACACACTATTAAATACTACTAAGTATTTAGTGAGTATTGGTGCATGATAGCATAACACAACGATATTAGGTAAAGGACATATTCCTATCGATCCTAATATAAATTATAAAATAGGAATTTTTAACTATGAATAAAACTATAATTTTCTTGACTATGACAATAATTTGATAAGGTTAATTTCCTATCGAAAGTTTAAAAATACATATAAACGTAAACAAACATAATATAACAACATGAAAACAAACATAAGTTAAACATAAAAGAAATTATTTTTGGGTACACTTTATTTATATTTGCAGCATAAAATATCTCTGAAAGTGATTTACTTCAGTAAGCTCTACTGATGGGAAAACATTATGTAATATTTATATTGAATATATCGCTTCTAATGTGTTTTCCTACCACAACTACAATTATTTTGCACAGGTCTTTGTCTATATTTAACCAAGAGGTAAAAAGGAAATGTAATATCAAGTCTCGAAGTTTGAGTATAACCGTAAAATAAACATAAGAATATTCGTTATTATAAACGTAAAGTGTTATTATCGTTGAATAACTATATAATTCCATGGTACACCACACAGCGTACTTCTTTAGTTTGAGAGATGCGATTCACTGTGGATTCGTGGAGGTTGATGAAGGACATTCAAGAGTTCGAGTCTCCATTAAAGTATATGAGCTAAGGTATTCGAGATCTTATAATTGGGACAAGGTCATTTACTTAAAGCCGTCAGTAGCCGGTACTTCAATAGTTTCATGTACATAGTCAACAGAGTTCGCGCTTATCTAGTGGCTTTAGAGATTGAATTTTAGTGTCTATTATCATATCATATTCAGATTATTGATATCTTTTAATGTTTTGTTTACATAGTTATATCTATTTAGCTTGGGGATTTTCTTGATTATCACACGGCGTACATATTTGAAATATAAAGAAAATAAACACAAACATTCCAATAATTACATTTTATTTGTGTGACGTTTTCCATTGTTCCCGTTTTCAATGAAATCATCATTTGTGTGAGGCTTCCTGTTTTCAATCTAATCATCGTCAGACCCTCATAATTGATATCAAAGCGGTTACTGTTATGTGGCTCTGACGAGGTTTTTATAGAAACCGAGAGGCCTGACACAAATAGCATTCAATTATTAGTAGAGTATTTTATTTTTCTAATTAATTAATAAAATACAATAAGATAGAAGTTTATACAATACATTGAATTTTATTGATATTTACAAACTGGATCATATTTGATCAGTGCTTTTAACAATGTTTACTTTAATGTGCTGTAAATGGTACTATTTCAGTATATTACAATGGTATATTACTAGGATATTACCAATATTATGATTTATAAACTTATGAAACAATGGCTAATGATGTAATCCTATTGCACCTTAATTTCTCTGTCTTTGTTTTATATATAAACTACCAGTTACCCGTAGCTTCCCACGCAGTTTCCTATATTTTGCACCTGTATGAGCACTTTTGGTTCAGGTCAATTATATTTCCGACACCAATGTTGAAACTTACTTCTTCCCAAGATCAAGACAATATGTTAAAAAGTGTATATTTAGTTATTTTTAATTTACTCCGGTCTCTGTTTTTTTTTTCGTTCCAAAACTCATTTTGCCTCTCTCTCGATCATGAAAATTTATATCTCTGAGAAGCCTTTTTCTGTAAAAAGGCAACTAAGATAGTTTCCATAACAGTCTTTAAATGTATAATAGTAAAAGAAACATACATTTTCTCTTGTATCTGCACTGCTAGCAGCTGTGCATGAAACGTCGTTTGTGAGGAACGTGGATATTTTGTTCAATCTACCCAATCAATTGTAATCTTTGGTCGGTTGTTAGCAATTTCATGTCAAAATCAAATCATCTATTCTTCAAAGACATAGTATTGCAATAATGATATTGATCATCGAAGCCAAACTGTCTAAATATAGAAAATGCTTTTTCATTTTAGAATCTTATATAATATGCTTAAAAACTAGGAATTTATTTTGATTGTAATTATCTTACTTTGATGAGTAATGTTAGTATCTAAGCAAAATTTATTCAATTGGCCTCTATTCAGAAATAGCTTTTAAGAACTCCGTTTAAGGAATGTTATGTCTCGCACTCTATATTTCTATAGGATTGCACTTGAATACGATTGGCTTAAGGTGTCGAATTTACTTCTAGAATATATTTAATTGGAACGAGGGTTTAAGAAAATTACTCTTTTACCTAGTCTTAAGTGGAAATAAGTGTCCGAGTTCCTCTTTAGTTTTAGGAATATTTATAGTAATACATCTAATCTTTTATCATGTATTTGTATCAATAAACGGAAGGTTGTTTTATAAAATCACCAAAGGTTCTATAAAACTGATGATAAGATATTAATTAAGTAGTTTAACTTACAAAAAGTTAATTCTATTTTAATTAAAGCCAGTTTAATTAAAATATAAATGTTTAAGTATAAAGTTGTACTTGCATGTTTCTTGGATGTAAAAACTTTCCGATATTTATTCAGACGAGATCATATTACATTTAAAATCTAAATTTCTAGACATAACTATTAAGACAAATCTATTTATCAGTCAAAAACATTTAAACATTGATTGGATATTTGTTGATATTCTGTGTACAGGCAAAATATCCAGGTACAACAATGACCAAAATAATTCAACCATTCTCTAAAGGATGCATTATTCCTCTAACGATCCTATAAGATAATCTCTTGTTGATCGGTTACATTTTTTACCCTTACATTTATTTATCCACACCAATCCTGGAAATCGACCCATTTTTTGAAAGAACTTATGTTGTTTTCTTATAAAATTGAAATTGGAAATTTGCAAAACACAACCGTCGGTCTGAAGAATATATTGATAATTGTCAAGTTATTTTACTGGAAAACCCCCAGTAGGAAAAGATACTAGGGATCCTCCCCCTTAAGTCTAAAAGGGCCCAAACAACTAAATTGAGCTTGCCATACACTTGTAAAACATCCCCTCGAAGTTTCGTAAAGATGCTTTAAAATGTAAACGTCATCGCGATGACACATAGATATGTACATAAAGAGATAATTCTTTTACGTTTATAAAGTGCAACATTTATTTAGAAATATATTTAAAGTACGCAAGCCAACTGACACAATAGGCAAAGATGAGAGTAGTATAAACATAATTATTCCTGTATTCTTGTACACCCAAACCCATAGTTTCACTTCTGTACGACAAACCACTTCTTAGTCTTCATTAATGGCCTCATCACGTGGCGTAAGGAGTAACGAAGACTTTCATTTGTTAAAGAAAACCGGAGTGAAAATTTACATAAAATATAACTTTATAAAACTGTTTTAAAACTTTTTATACTAATGCATAAAAATCTGTTTAAACAAACTAAAAATAACTTCACGGTTCACCGATTTCTACCTTTCAATGAATGCTACAAGGGCTCTGTGCCTGTGTACAATTCCAGCTCTTTGATCAAGACTCCATGACGTGGTTGACTGTAGGATCCATTATTTTACGGTTTATACAATCTTAATACAAATATGTGTATAAAAATCTTGAATTTAACTTTAAAAACCAACAGGAGATTTACATTTGTTTTATACGCATTTTATCTCACATCGGTCGATAAATAATCCAGATAAGGAGGATGAGCGGTTAACGAAGTCTGAAATATTGTACTACTGATTTGCTTCACAGTACTAGTTTAATTACATTTTATATATGTATTATATTTAGGAGGAGGGTTATTTTTCGGACGTAAGTTAAGATTATGGAGACATCATTATAAAAATTATAAAAATATTGTTTAAACTCAGTCTGATTCTTTTATTCAAATACATGACTGAGTTAAATAATATACTACATACAATAAAGGAATAATCAAATTATTTGAAACTAGGTCATACCCGCGGCTTCTCCCGCAATCTCTATGCAAAATTCCGTATATTTGTTTCAATAGCCCCACGATTTCAGTAACACTTAAATTTAAATTTTAGATCAATGTAGAGGAACTCCAAATTTGAAGTTCATAGTTTTCTTGCTGAAAGCACTTGGTCATATACTGTGCATTAGGTACCCATTTTACAGTGTTTATGATAAAGAGAGCCAGAAGTTAATCAAAAGTGTAAATAATTCTTATTTTAGGTTGTTCCACTTCTAGTTAAAATTAATTATTATATTTCCAACGAAAAAGTGGAGTTTCCTATTCTGTCCCGAGAAACAAGATACATGGTGTCCAAAAAGTCCCGGGTCGGTTAAATATTTTTCTAAATATTTAAAATACAGCTACAAAACCCTACACACAAGTTACTGGACATAAAAATCTATATTTTATCACCACATTCAGTGATCCGCTACTTCCTCAGGGGGGCGGCCCGCTAGGAGTCAGAAGAAAATCTTAAACGTAAGCATATGTTGATATGCATATCAAATAAAAGGTCTTTATTAGTAGAGTACAGAGCCGCAAACCCGACTTCAAACGGATAACCGAGTCAAAAATGACAGCCGTTCAAAGATGGCTAGAGTTTCCAACTTAGTTTAATGTAAACAATACACTGATGAGCTTTTTGATTTTAACTTTAACTAACCCAAACCTGTTTACAATTAATAATTGTTGTTGTAGAATAATAAGTTTCATTATTTGCAATGATTTAGTAATTAGAAGATTTACTACTTACAGAGGGTTTTTTCACAACAGATGCTCGAAGTGGCCGCCTTCTGTTGTTTGACAGTGAGCTAATCGGTGATAAAAGGCCTCCACAGCGTGTTGTAGTCCTGTTTCCTCACGTTCCAAACAACCACTTTCTTCTAAGATCCTGTTCCTCAATTCTTCAAAATCCCGTGGTTTTCTTTTATACACCCTATCTTTAAGATAACCCCAGAAAAAGAAATCCAATGGAGTTAAGTCGGGGGAACGAGCGGGCCATTCAATGGCACCTCTCCTTCCGATCCATCTTTGAGGGAACATAACATTTAAGTAATCCCTTACAATCTTCCTGTAGTGCGCGGGTGCTCCGTCTTGTTGAAACCAGATTTGAGCCAAGTTTTCTCCAACAATATTTCGAAGAGCTGGTATTATACGGTTTCTGAGCATGTCAAGGTAGGAAACTCCGTCTAAAGTTCCGTTGATAAAAAACGGCCCCAAATTCTTCCACGTAACATGCCGGCCCAGACATTCAACTTTTGTGGGGTGTTGCGTGTGACCTTCTATCATCCAGTGCTTTATTACTATCAGTCCAGTAACGGCAGTTGTGTTTGTTTACATTGCCATTTAACATGAATGTAGCCTCGTCTGAAAATACAATGTCATTTAGAAGGATTTGATTTGTATCTAACTTGGTCATCATAATTTCACAAAACTCAAGACGCCTGTCAAAATCGTCTTCGTTTAGTTCTTGATGCAATGTCAATTTGTATGGCTTGAAACCATTTTTATGCAAAATGTTTTGAATAGAGCTGATGGACATATCATGATTGCCTGCAGCCGATCTGAGCGTTTCATGAGGATTCTCAATGAATGACTGAAGAACTTCCACACTCGAATCCTGATCGGTTGCACTTGGTGGACGACCACTTCTAGGAAGATCAGAGACAGTTCCATGAGTTACAAAACGGTCTATTGTTTTCTTGTAACTGTTGATTTTGATATTGGGTTTCGGTTTGGAAATGAGTCATTGAATAGGTGTTGAACTTCACTGTGAGACCGTGTTAAATCCCCCCAACCACGCATCATTAATATGGTAACTCTCTACTAACGTTTACTAAGTGCCATAACAAAGACAAGATAAAACTAAGTTGAAACAAATTAAGAGTAAAAACTGTTATGGTCTGTCTTTACTAACGAGTAGAATGCCACTAATAATGTCTAACTATAGCAAGAATGGTTACTGCCTGCGGGAATACCCCTCAGAAATAATGAAACTTATTATTCTACAACAACAATTAATTATTAAACATAAAGTAATTATTTAACAGCTGTTCTAGGCTAGAATAATATTAGCAAGAACAGTGCTGCCACCAGCTACAAATTTCAAGTCTAACTCATTATTGGTAAAAAATGGACATGAGGTGTTTCTCAAATGACTGATTCCAATTGTAAACAGTTTTTGGGTTAGTAAAATTAAAAATCAAAAAGCTCATCAGTGTATTTTTTTTATACTAAACTAAGTTGCAAACTCTAGCCATCTTTGAACGGCTGTCATTTTTTGACTGGGTTATCCGTTTGAAGTCGGGTTTGCGGCTCTGTACTTTACTAATAAAGACCTTTTATTTGATATGCATATCGACCTATGCTTACATTTAAGATTTTCTTCTGTAACTTTGTGTAAGGTTTTGTAGCTGTATTTTAAATATTTTGAAAAATATTTAACCGACCCGGGACTTTTTGGACACCCTGTATATAACAATATAGAAACAATATATATAATGACATTTTGGATTCAATAAAGTACAGTTTTCTAAACTTTATTAATACAAATATTTTTATTGACAGTTAACAAGTAAAACAATATCAATAATACCAACACATCTCAATACTTAAATTATAATAGCTGACATCTATATGTCAAAATAACACATGATACAGTAAATTTCTTGCTTCCCAATCCATGCTCGCTATATCTTACTATTTCCTCGGTCCAGTCTAGGAATTATATCAGTAATAACATAAGTAATCAGTATTGTATACCTCATCAGTGAGAAATAAATACGATGTCACCTCGACGATTCTATTTCATAAAGAAATTGCATTTACTGTATAGCTTTGTAACCAACAAAAAGGTCGTTTGTCTAACATGTGAATATAAGAAGTGTTGTTAAATTTATTTTTTGTTGTTAAGCTTTTATTCTATATATGTTTTCAAACTGAAATTATTGATTAAAATAAATTTAAACATGTGATCGTACTGTCGTAATACAATTTTACATATGATACTTAATTTAACTGGCTCTTTGAATTCACATTACACAACTTTAGCGACCAAGATGGGACTTTTTTCTACTCTAAAGATCAGTGAGACGTAGCCATGTAAAAACTTCAGTACAATCCATTGAGTTTATGAGATTAGGCCTATGCGATGTAGTGGTTTAAATATTTTATTAAATTGTGACTAATTTATATTGAAAGGATAACATGATTTCGGCCATTTGCCATCTTTATGAGTTATAAAGGGTATAACACTACCCGTTTTAACCTATAAAGATGGAAAATGTCCGAAATCCTGTTATCCTTTTAAACCTTCTATCATCAATAACAAACAATCATTTATATGGCCAAAACTCACGTAAAGATTAAAATATAAAGTTCGAATTGGTCTAAATAAAATCACATTATTTGTATTACAAATAATCCTAATCCTTTTGTTTTGCACAAATTTCAGTGCGCCGGAACACAATACAATAAACAAATCCCCCCCTTTATAAACGCAAACAATTCTCGAAGTTTTGTGATTTAATGTAAAAGTTCATCACACTCAAATCCAATTGCTTTTGGCTTACAGTACTTAAACTGAAAGTCATTGGCGTTACTGTGTTCTAGAATGGAGTTCGTGCAATAAACTTTCTCACTTCAAATTTTCCTGAGGATTTCGTCAAAACTGGTTATTTTTTGTAACGATGTATCGTATACCTCTGACAGATGTGATTAACTAGTTATAAGAACCTTGCCAAGAACTTGGCGTTATTAGTCAATTACGCAAGCACCAAGCACCATTTTCTTCTTTCGTTATTTCCTTTCATTATTGGGTCTCCTTCATTTCCAACTCTTCCCGATCGTATTCCAATTCTAAAATGATCGTATGGATAAAGTGAACCTTACACATACCGTTTTGGTCCTACACATTCCACGGTAATAGATCAAGGTTCCTCTTCATTCATCTTTAATATACACCCTTCTTACGTGTATTTTTTCCAAATTTCCTATGTAATTTCATTCTCTGCTCACCTAATACATATTTACTTAGTATTGCCACTTGTCATAAATTCAATCACTAATCCTAATTCTCTTAATCTTTTAAAAGGCAGACCGGATTCCTTATAGTTCCTCCAATTCCTTTCACTCTGCTTCGTTCTATCTACACAATAACAGTTCCTGCATATTCAACTGTTAATTTAAACGTAAATACAGAATACAAATATATCTATATTTACTAGCTATTTTCAGGTTATTAAATATTGAATTTTAATTTTGTTTTGTGCAGAATATCTATATCAGACATTCCGGAATTATGTGGCGAGCAAAGAAACTGCTATTGCTAAATACAATGTTCATTATTAAATGTACTGTAATACATTATTTAAATAAACATTGATTTATAAAATAATATCTAAATAGGAAATTTTTTATGAATAAAGACCCCAAATTAATTTCGCCTATACCCCCCAACCTTACCAGTATTGAACTCTCTGTTCCATCGGAAATAGCAATGAGGGATTTCCTCAACTTCTATTCCGAAAGAAACAATAAACTTAAACATGTCTAGGTACACAGACAAGTTCAGTCTATGATTCTTCATCATTAATAAATTTCAGTTTAATCCTCTACCTCGTCATTTTTGTAATGTTTAATGATATAAAGAGAAATATCCTATGCGTAACACATGGGTATGGGTAAATTGGGGAAGGGGCACTGCAGTAAGCTATCACACCTTCCTTAAGTATGAGCCACAGAAGATGATGACTTTTTTTTGTTCCCTTAGAACAAGAAGCTTATAAATTGCACTTATTCCTGTAAGAACCTTTGCGCTGCTTCCGGAGTGACAGGATATTCAGGATGGGTAAGGTTAGGGAGTAGGGGCCGCCTCATTTTTGAACCTCAAGAGACTGACCACTCAAGTTCATTGATGACTACTGCCAAGACTATTGTCTTTTCATCGTGCACCATCACTTTAAGGTAACTTTGGTGACTCAGAGAGGAAAATCACTTGGCAGAACAGCCTCAAGTCTTAGCAGCCAAAAATAGATCATTTCAGATCTGTGGATGCAGCTGAATTAATTTCTATAGTTGAAGTTAAATGATTACTACAGGACGAAAGCTGTTCGTAAACAGTTAGCCTGAACAAAAGTCTCAAATAGGGAGGCTGAATAAAGTGAAAGCACTCATCATTTGATATTCACCCTAACATGACTCTACCAATTCCCTCATTTACCCGATGGTTTTCATTTTTGTATGTGACAATGCCAAAACTTAAAAGATCAAGACAAACAGTTAGCCGAAACATTTTTAAGATTAAGCATATATGACGTAAAGTTCAGAAAGTTTTATTAAACCAGTTCCTACTACTCCTGATTTTTTAATAATGTTCAACGTAAACGCTTAAGTTTAAATGTTAAAATCTAATTGTAGCCCAACAAAGAAATGCATAATTGTTATTAAAAATATTTATCTTGTTTTACACAAATTTTGGTGGGCTAGAAGGTAACAAAACAACAATGATTTCCCCTCCTCTTATAAACGTAAACAAACCCGAAGTTTTGTGATTTAATGTAAAAGTTCTTCAGACTTAAAACAAATTGCACTAGTACTTAAACTGAAAGCTGGCGTGCCTGTATTCTCGGGTGGAGTTTGTGCAGTAAACTCTCTCACTTCAACTCTTCCTGAGGATTAAGTCAACACTTGTAATCTGCAACGATTTACCACCCAACTTTGACTCATGCTATTGATTAATTATAAGAACCACATCTAAAAATAGATCTTCTTAGTCAGTCTCTCTTTAAATAAATTATGATTTATTCTTCTTTCGTTATAGCCTTTCGTCTTGTGGTCTCCCTGTTTTCCTATCCTCTCCGCACTATTCTGAAATGACAGTCAGGATCATTTGAACCATACATGTACTCTGCGAGTCCTACACATTTGCACGGTAATATCAAGGGTCCAGAGGATCGAAGGTCCGGAGGATCGAGGGTCCTCTTTATTCCTTTTTAGTTGTACTTACTCTTTACATGTAATTTCCAAATTCCATATATATTTGGCTTCACTTGTTCATCACTTTCATCACCAATCCTAATTCTAATTTTAATCGTCTATCAACCAGAAATAATTTCCTATTATTCTTCCACCGTCTTTCACCTTGCTCTCTTCTATAAAAATAATAATATTTCCATATTAATCTTTCAAATTAATCTCAAATGAATCATATAAATGTAGCTATATTCACTACCTATCTGCTTATGACTAAATAATAAATTTTTATATTGGATTGTACAGAATATTAAAATTCCGTTATTATATGGTAGCAAAGAAACTACTATTGGTAAATACAATGTTGAATACGTAGAAAAAAATAGGAAGTAATAATACATAAATTAATTAAACATCGTTTTATACAATGATATCTAATTAAGCAGAGTTGCATTTGTACGAGTAATAAAACATTCTAAAGAGACTTCATTTTAAAAGCACTTTGTACTGTAAATAACATACCTTTAATTAAAATCTGGAGAACGTTCATGTACGAAAATAAAGATTGCAATTATTTTTACTTAATTAACTAGTCTACAAAGTGCCCTTCCCTTTGATACTAAAATAACGTGTACGAATTGTATAAAAACGTTTAGGTTTATAATAGTTTTATTTTTAGCTGTTCTATTATTAAATGCGAAAAGTTTTATTATATAATATATATTTCTCTGTTAACATACATTTTCTAAATTATTGTTAAATATATTTTTGTTGATACTGATTGTTACATAGAAAATATTTACTATATTAACGCAGTAAATAATGTAAAGTAATAAATCATTAATTTTCGAGAGAAATAAAATTGAAGATTGTTTATTGAGGGTGGTCCCTTGACCAAAGAAACAAGTCAGTTAATCTTTCAGTGACACGGAATGTCCGAAACCTAGAGAGTTCAGTGACTCAAATATTAACAAAAAGCTACTCCACGTGTCAGTCGCCCACTTTCCACCAGTTCTGACTGCAAGTAACTTTTCCATTTTCACTCGTACTTATATAAATCATTCAAGTAAAATAATACAATTTTCTATTTCCTAAAAACGTCGCAACTTTAAAGATTTTATTCCCAAAGTAATCCACTAATATTGTAAATGTTCAAGTTTAAATGGTTTTATTATGGGACATGCGTCACGTACCCCTACTGAAGGTTAAAGTTAATTTAAATATATATCTTATTGCGTCACAAAGAAACGTCTATGAACCCTTTCAGAGTTCCTTCTTACAGGCCCTAAACAATTCATAGCAACTAATAAAATTGTAGGAAATTAAAGATTGAATGTAGAATTTTGGGATATAAAATGTGTAGGATCCCACCAGTCCGCTTTGCGGGACCAGCAAACTCCCTTTTAAATGTGAACTCCATCTATTCGGAAATATATTTAGAGATGCGAAGTTCTTAAAATGTCATCACTCGTGAAAGGAAGTCACCGATATAGCATTTAAAGATTGTATACATCTTGAAGAGTTGTAATACAACAGAACATTATTTAAGGGCCGCATGTGACTGATAGTTGTAGCCTAATAAATAGTTAGCAGATATACGGCTCTTTTCGTGAAGCCCGTATTTGAAATTAAAAGTTAAATGACTTTATCTTGCATTGATGGCAAGGTATTTTGTTAAACTTGAAAATATCACTTTGAGATATTTTTAATAGGTTTCCTTACATTATCTATATTTGACATGTGATTCAAATTAAAGCATCAGTAAATTAACGTGATGGACATATAAGTTCCTGTGTTTTACCAAAACAGTCAAACTGTAACTACGATACTTCGAGGCTTCTTGTTCAAGTTTCAAACACTCAATCATAAGGTTCACAACGCAAAAATCAATAATTACTTACATGGCGATTAACACATCAATAGCAATTAAATAGCCCAAAACAGCATGGATTAAATTATGAAAAATAAGCTGTTAGGTCACAAAATTCATCTCCATATACAATATATCACCCGTTTAATAGCCAGAATGAACTTTTGGCATTTCTGTTGCAAGACTCCGTGTTGTCGATTAGGTTAGTTATCAAATGTCCCAATAGTTTATGCTTCACATTTTTATCGCTTAATGTCTGCATCATTCAAATAGAACCTCTCACGATCATAATTTCAACACCAACAGTTTTGAAAATTCTGCTATAAAATATTGATTAAAAATTCCCCCTCAGGTTCTCAGTAAATACGAGCAATAAATATTAGATCGCTAACTATTTCTGCTTTAAGCCAACTTGTATAACTTTGCACGGAATAAAAAGTATTCAAATTAATTTTGAATGTTGGACTAGCTGGACTTTCTTAGTCTAGTTTATAAATTGTTGGTTTTGAAGTATTTTTCAAGATTCAAAGGGGTTATTAAAGCTACGAGTAAAACTGGAATGGTAAAGAAGAGAAGAATTTTTTTAATTAGATCGCAATACTACCCTTGTCCTTAAATGGTACCGCCGAATTTTTAAATATCAATATCCTGTATTTTATCAAACTATCAAGAATTTTCACTAGTTTCAATTCTATAATTTTATACACAGAAAACATAAAGAAAAAGTAACAAAATAAGTTCCAATGTAAAATTGCACTTAAGATTCTTGATAAACCTATTGTGTAGTAAAAGATGGATCATTCAATGGTGTACCTTTTTTAATGGAAACCACAAACAAGTTTAAGTATTGACTCAGCCAGGGTAAGGTATAAATCACTAGATCAAGTCCGAGTGTCTCCGCTCAGTCTAAATATATCTTATCCTGTAATGATAAAATAATAATAATAATAATTTGTTAGGCGTTTTTAGGCAATATTCAAGTGATTAAAAATAATAGACAGAATATAGATGTAAATTTTTTTCATTATATGATATTTTTTTCCCATTCTAATATAGTGACCTTAGAGACCACCTCCTATTTCTGGAAAAAAATTTAAATTTTGTTGTAGTTTACTAATCTAATTTAAGTACAACTGCACTGAACATAATATTCTAAAACTAAAACCTATGAGCATTTACAATTACTACTGTATATAAACTATAGGCAATGGCAGCTATTTTCAAAACGTGAGTTAAGTCGAAACACACTATTAAATACTACTAAGTATTTAGTGAGTATTACTGCATGATAGCATAACACAACTATATTAGGTAAAGGACATATTCCTATCGATCATAATATAAATTATAAAATAGGAATTTTTAACTATAAATAAAACTATAATTTTCTTGACTATGACAATAATTTGATAAGGTTAATTTCCTATCGAAAGTTTAAAAATACATATAAACATAAACATAAACAAACATAACATAATGACATGAAAACAAACATAAGTTAAACATGAAAGAAATTATTTTTGGGTACACTTTATTTATATTTGCAGCATAAAATATCTTTTAAAGTGCTTTACTTCAGTAAGCTCTACTGATGGGAAAACATTATGTAATATTTCTATTGAATATATCGCTTCTAATGTGTTTTCCTACCACAACTACAATTATTTTGCACATGTCTGTGTCTATATTTAACCAAGAGATAAAAAAGGAATGTAATATAAAGCCTCGAAGTTTGAGTATAACCGTAAAATAAACATAAGAATATTCGTTATTATAAACGTAAAGTGTTATTATCGTTGAATAACGATATAATTCCATGGTACACCACACAGCGTACTTCTTTAGTTTGAGAGATGCGATTCACTGTGGATTCGTGGAGGTTGATGAAGGACATTCAAGAGTTCGAGTCTCCATTAAAGTATATGAGCTAAGGTATTCGAGATCTCATAATTGGGACAAGGTCATTCATTTAAAGCCGTCAGTAGCCGGTACGTCAGTAGTTTCATGTACATAGTCAACAGAGTTCGCGCTTATCTAATGGCTTTAGAGGTTGAATTTTAGTGTCTATTATCATAGCATATTCAGAATATTGATATCTTTTCATATTTTTGTTTACATAGTTATATCTATTTAGCTTGGGGATTTTCTTGATTAACACACGGCGTACATATTGAAATTGAAAAAAAATAAACACAAACATTCCAATAATTACATTTTATTTGTGTGAGGCTTCCCGTTTTCAATGAAATCATCGTCAGACCCTCATAATTGATATCAAAGCGGTTACTGTTATGTGGCTCTGACGAGGTTTTCATAGAAACCGAGAGGCCTCACACAAATAGCATTCAATTATTAGTAGAGTATTTTATTTTTCTAATTAATTAATAAAATACAATAAGATAGAAGTTTATACAATACATTGAATTTTATTGATATTTACAGACTGGATCATATTTAATCAGTGCTTTTAACAATGTTTACTTTAATGTGCTGTAAATGGTACTATGTCAGTATATTACAATGGTATATTACTAGGATATTACCAATATTATGATTTATAAACTTATGAAACAATGGCTAATGATGTAATCCTATTGCACTTTAATTTCTCTGTCTTTGTTTTATATATAAACTACCAGTTACCCGTAGCTTCCCACGCAGTTTCCTATATTTTGCACCTGTATGAGCACTTTTGGTTCAGGTCAATTATATTTCCGACACCAATGTTGAAACTTATCTCTTCCCAAGATCAAGACAATATGTTAAAAAGTGTATATTAAGTCATTTTTAATTTACTCCGGTCTCTGTTTTTTTTTTTCGTTCCAAAACTCATTTTGCCTCTCTCTCGATCATGAAAATTGATATCTCTGAGAAGCATTTTTCTGTAAAAAGACAACTAAGATAGTTTCCATAACAGTCTTTAAATGTATAATAGTAAAAGAAACATACATTTTCTCTTGTATCTGCACTGCTAGCAGCTGTGCATGAAACGTCGTCTGTGAGGAATGTGGATATTTTGTTCAATCTACCCAATCAATTGTAATCTTTGGTCGGTTGTTAGCAATTTCATGTCAAAATCAAATCATCTATTCTTCAAAGACATAGTATTGCAATAATGATATTGATCATCCAAGCCAAACTGTCTAAATATAGAAACTGCTTTTTCATTTTAGAATCTTATATAATATGCTTAAAAACTAGGAATTTATTTTGATTGTAATTATCTTACTTTGATGAGTAATTTTAGTATCTAAGCAAAATTTATTCAATTGGCCTCTATTCAGAAATAGCTTTTAAGAACTCCGTTTAAGGAATGTTATGTCTCGCACTCTATTTTTTCTATAGGATTGCACTTGAATACGATTGGCTTAAGGTGTCGAATTTACTTCTAGAATATATTTAATTGGAACGAGGGTTTAAGAAAATTACTCTTTTACCTAGTCTTTAGTAGAAATAAGTGTCCGAGTTCCTCTTTAGTTTTAGGAATATTTATAGTAATACATCTAATCTTTTATCATGTCTTTGTATCAATAAACGGAAGGTTGTTTTATAAAATCGCCAAAGGTTCTATAAAACTGATGGTAAGATATTAATTAAGTAGTTTAACTTACAAAAACTTAGTTCTATTTTAATTAAAGCCAGTTTAATTAAAATATAAATGTTTATAAGTTGTACTTGCATGTCTCTTGGATGTAAAAACATTCCGATATTTATTCAGACGAGATCATATTACATTTAAAATCTAAATTTCTAGACATAACTATTAACACAAATCTATTTATCAGTCAAAAACATTTAAACATTGATTGGATATTTGTTGATATTCTGTGTACAGGCAAAATATCCAGGTACAACGATCACCACAATAATTCAACCATTATCTAAAGGATGCATTATTCCTCTAACGATCCTATAAGATAATCTCTTGTTGATCGGTTACATTTTTTACCCTTACATTTATTTATCCACACCAATCCTGGCAATCGACCCATTTTTTGAAAGAACTTATGTTGTTTTCTTATAAAATGGAAATTGGAAATTTGCAAAACACAACAGTCGGTCTAAAGAATATATTGATAATTGTCAAGTTATTTTACTGGAAAACCCCCAGTAGGAAAAGATACTAGGGATACTCCCCCTTAAGTCTAAAAGGGACCAAACAACGAAATTGAGCTTGCCATACACTTGTAAAACATCCCCTCGAAGTTTCGTAAAGATGCTTTAAAATGTAAACGTCATCGCGATGACACATAGATATGTACATAAAGAGATAATTCTTTTACGTTTATAAAGTGCAACATTTAATTAGAAATATATTTAAAGTACGCAAGCCAACTGACACAATAGGCAAAGATGAGAGTAGTACAAACGTAATTATTCCTGTATTCTTGTACACCCAAACCCATAGTTTCACTCCTGTACGACAAACCACCTCTTAGTCTACATTAATGGCCTCATCACGTGGCGTAAGGAGTAACGAAGACTTTCATTTGTTAAAGAAAACCGGAGTGAAAATTATTCATAAAATATAACTTTATAAAACTGTTTTAAAACTTTTTATACTAATGCATAAAAATCTGTTTAAAAAAACTAAAAATAACTTCACGGTTCACCGATTTCTACCTTTCAATGAATGCTACAAGGGCTCTGTGCCTGTGTACAATTCCAGCTCTTTGATCAAGACTACATGACGTGCTTGACTGTAGGATCCATTATTTTACGGTTTATACAATCTTAATACAAATATGTGTATAAAAATCTTGAATTTAACCTTAAAAACCAACAGGAGATTTACATTTGTTTTATACGCAATTTATCTCACATCGGTCGATAAATAATCCAGCTAATGAAGATGAGCGGTTGACGAAATCTGAAATATTGTACTACTGATTTGCTTCACAGTACTAGTTTAATTACATTTTATATATGTATTATATTTAGGAGGAGGGCATGTTATTTTTCGGACGTAAGTTAAGATTATGGAGACGTCATTATAAAAATAATAAAAATATTGTTTAAACTCAGTCTGATTCTTTTATTCAAATACATGACTGAGTTAAATAATATACTACATACAATAAAGGAATAATCAAATTATTTGAAACTAGGTCATACCCGCGGTTTCTCCCGCAATCTCTATGCAAAATTCCGTATATTTGTTTCAATAGCCCCACGATTTCAGTAACACTTAAATTTAAATTTTAGATCAATGTAGAGGAACTCCAAATTTGAAGTTCATAGTTTTCTGGGCGAAAGCACTTGGTCATATACTGTGCATTAGGTACCCATTTTACAGTGTTTATGATAAAGAGAGCCAGAAGTTAATCAAAAGTGTAAATAATTCTTATTTTAGGTTGTTCCACTTCTAGTTAAAATTAATTATTATATTTCCAACGAAAAAGTGGAGTTTCCTATTCTGTCCCGAGAAACAAGATACAATACAGCTACAAAACCCTACACACAAGTTACTGGACATAAAAATCTATTTTATCACACATTCAGTGATCCGCTACTTCCTCAGGGGGGCGGCCCCAGTTTGGGTTAGTAAAATTAAAATCAAAAAGCTCATCAGTGTATTTTTTTATACTAAACTAAGTTGCAAACTCTAGCCATCTTTGAACGGCTGTCATTTTTGACTGGGTTATCCGTTTGAAGTCGGGTTTGCGGCTCTGTACTCTACTAATAAAGACCTTTTATTTGATATGCATATCGATCTATGCTTACATTTAAGATTTTCTTCTGGCTCCTAGCGGGCCGCCCCCCTGAGGAAGTAGCGGATCACTGAATATGTGATAAAAATAGATTTTTATGTCTAGTAACTTTGTGTAAAGTTTTGTAGCTCTATTTTAAATATTTGGAAAAATATTTAACCGTCCCGGGACTTTTTTGACCCAAACTCTAGCCATCTTTGAACGGCTGTCATTTTTGACTCGGTTATCCGTTTGAGGTCGGGTTTGCGGCTCTGTACTCTACTAATACAGACCTTTTATTTGATATGCATATCGATCTATGCTTACATTTAAGATTTTCTTCTGGCTCCTAGCGGGCCGCCCCCCTGAGGAAGTAGCGGATCACTGAATATGTGATAAAAATAGATTTTTATGTCTAGTAACTTTGTGTAAAGTTTTGTAGCTCTATTTTAAATATTTGGAAAAATATTTAACCGTCCCGGGACTTTTTTGACCCAAACTCTAGCCATCTTTGAACGGCTGTCATTTTTGACTCGGTTATCCGTTTGAGGTCGGGTTTGCGGCTCTGTACTCTACTAATACAGACCTTTTATTTGATATGCATATCGACCTATGCTTACATTTAAGATTTTCTTCTGACTCCTAGCGGGCCGCCCCTCTGAGGAAGTAGCGGATCACTGAATATGTGATAAAATAGATTTTTATGTCCAGTAACTTTTTGTAAGGTTTTGTAGCTCTATTTTAAATATTTGGAAAAATATTTAACCGACCCGGGACTTTTTGGACCCAAACTCTAGCCATCTTTGAACAACTGTCATTTTTGACTCGGCTATCCGTTTGAGGCCGGGTTTGCGGCTCTGTACTCTAATAATAAAGACCTTTTATTTGATATGCATATCGACCTATGCTTACATTTAAGATTCTCTTCTGACTCCTAGCGGGCCGCCCCCCTGAGGAAGTAGCGGATCACTGAATATGTGATAAAAATAGATTTTTTATGTCCAGTAACTTTGTGTAAGGTTTTGTAGCTGTATTTTAAATATTTAACCGTCCCGGGACTTTTTGAACCGAAACTCTAGCCATCTTTGAACGGCTGTAATTTTTGACTCGGTCATCCGTTTGAGGTCGAGTTTGCGGCTCTGTACTTTACTAATAAAGACCTTTTATTTGATATGCATTTCGACCAATGCTTACATTTAAGATTTTCTTCTGTAACTTTGTGTAAGGTTTTGTAGCTGTATTTTAAATATTTTGAAAAATATTTAACCGACCCGGGACTTTTTGGACACCCTGTATATAACAATATAGAAACAATATATATATTTATATAATGACATTGGATTCAATCAAGTACAGTTTTCTAAACTTTATTAATACAAATATTTTTATTGACAGTTAACAATTGAAACAATATCAATAATACTAACACATCTCAATACTTAAATTATAATAGCTGACATCTATATGTCAAAATAACACATGATACGGTAAATTTCTTGCTTCCCAATCCCTGCTCGCTATATCTTACTATTTCCTCGGTCCAGTCTAGGAATTATATCAGTAATAATATAAGTAATCAGTATTGTATACCTCATCAGTGAGAAATAAATACGATGTCACCTCGACGATTCTATTTCATAAAGAAATTGCATTTACTGTATAGCTTTGTGACCAACAAAAAGGTCGTTTGTCTAACATGTGAATATAAGAAGTGTTGTTAAATTTATTTTTTGTTGTTAAGCTTTTATTCTATATATATAATCAAACTGAAATTATTGATTAAAATAATTTTAAACATGTGATCGTACTGTCGTAATACAATTTTACATATGATACTTAATTTAACTGGCTCTTTGAATTCACATTACACAACTTTAGCGACCAAGATGGGACTTTTTTCTACTCTAAATATCAGTGAGACGTAGCCATGTAAAAACTTCAGTACAATCCATTGTGTTTATGAGATTAGGCCTATGCGATGTAGTGGTTTAAATATTTTACTAAATTTTAATTATGTGTGACTAATTTATATTGAAAGGATAACATGATTTCGGCTATTTGCCATCTTTATGAGTTATAAAGGGTATAACACTACCCGTTTTAACCTATAAAGATGGAAAATGTCCAAAATCCTGTTATCCTTTTAAACCTTCTATCATCAATAACAAACAATCATTTATACGGCCAAAACTCACGTAAAGATTAAAATATAATGTTCGAATTGGTCTAAATAAAATCACATTATTTGTATTACAAATAATCCTAATCCTTTTGTTTTGCACAAATTTCAGTGCGCCGGAACACAATATAATAATCAAATCCCCCCCCCCTTACAAACGCAAACAATTCTCGAAGTTTTGTGATTTAATGTAAAAGTTCATCACACTCAAATCCAATTGCTTTTGGCTTACAGTACTTAAACTGAAAGTCGTTGGCGTTACTGTGTTCTAGGATGGAGTTCGTGCAATAAACTTTCTCACTTCAAATTTTCCTGAGGATTTCGTCAAAACTGGTTATTTTTTGTAACGATGTATCGTATACCTCTGACAGATAGGATTAACTAGTTATAAGAACCTTGTCAAGAACTTGGTGTTATTAGTCAATTACGCATGCACCAAGCACCATTTTCTTCTTTCGTTATTTCCTTTCATTATTGGGTCTCCTTCATTTCCAACTCTTCCCGATCGTATTCCAATTCTAAAATGATCGTATGGATAAAGTGAACCTTACACATACTGTTTTGGTCCTACACATTCCACGGTAATAGATCAAGGTTCCTCTTCATTCATCTTTAATATACACCTTTCTTACGTGTATTTTTCCAAATTTCCTATGTAATGTCATTCTCTTCTAACCTAATACATATTCACTTAGTATTGCCACTTGTTATAAATTCAATCACTAATCCTAATTCCCTTAATCTTTTAAAAGGTAGACCCAATTCCATATATTTCCTCCAATTCCTTTCACTCTGTTTCGTTCTATCTACACAATAACAGTTCCTGCATATTCAACTGTTAATTTAAACGTAAATACAGAATACAAGTATATCTATATTTACTAGCTATTTTCAGGTTGTTAATATTGAATTTTAATTTTGTTTTGTGCAGAATATCTATATCAGACATTCCGGAATTATGTGGCGAGCAAAGAAACTGCTATTGCTAAATACAATGTTCATTATTAAATGTACTGTAATACATTATTTAAATAAACTTTGATTTATAAAATAATATCTAAATAGGAAATTTTGTTTGAGTAAAGACCCCAAATTAATTTCGCCTATACGCCCCAACCTTACCAATATTGAACTCTTTATTCCATCGGAAATAGCAATGAGGGATTTCCTCAACTTCTATTCCGAAAGAAACAATAAACTTAAACATGTCTAGGTACACAGGCAAGTTCAGTCTATGATTCTTCATCATTACTAAATTTCAATTTAATCCTCTACCTCGTCATTTTTGTAATGTTTAATGATATAAAGAGAAATATCCTACGCGTAACACATGGGTATGGGTAATGGGGGAAGGGGCACTGCAGTAAGCTATCACACCTTCCTTAAGTTTGAGCCACAGAAGATGATGCCTTCTTTTGTTCCCTTAGAACAAGAAGCTTATAAATTGCACTTAGTCCTGTAAGAACCTTTGTGCTGCTTCCGGAGTGACAGGATATTCAGGATGGGTAAGGTTAGGGAGTAGGGGCCACCTCATTTTTGAACCTCAAGAGACTGACCACTCAAGTTCATTGATGACTACTGCCAAGACTATTGTTTTTTCATTGTGCACCATCACTTTAAGGTAACTTTGGTGACTCAGAGAGGAAAATCACTTGGCAGAACAGCCTCAAGTCTTAGCAGCCAAAAATAGATCATTTCAGATCTGTATATGCAGCTGAATTAATTTCTATAATTGAAGTAAAATGATTACTACAGGACGAAAGCTGTTCGTAAACAGTTACCCTGAACAAAAGTCTCAAATAGGGAGGCTGAATAAAGTGAAAGCACTCATCATTTGATATTCACACTAACATGACTCTACCAATTCCCTCATTTACCCGATGGTTTTCATTTTTGTATGTGACAATGCCAAAACTTAAAAGATCAAGACAAACAGTTAGCTGAAACATTTTTAAGATTAAGCATACATGACGTAAAGTTCAGAAAGTTTTATTAAACCAGTTCCTACTACTCCTGATTTTTTAATAATGTTCAACGTAAACGCTTAAGTTTAAATGTTAAAATCTAATTGTAGCGCAACAAAGAAATGCGTAATTGTTATTAAAAATATTTATCTTGTTTTACACAAATTTTGGTGGGCTAGAAGGTAACAAAACAACAATCGATCTTATAAACGTAAACAAACCCGAAGTTTGGTGATTTAATGTAAAAGTTCCTCAGACTTAAAACAAATTGCACTAGTACTTAAACTGAAAGCTGGCGTGCCTGTATTCTCGGGTGGAGTTTGTGCAGTAAACTCTCTCACTTCAGTTCTTCCTGAGGATTAAGTCAACACTTGTAATCTGCAACGATTTACCACCCAACTTTGACTCATGCTATTGATTAATTATAAGAACCACATCTAAAAATAGATCTTCTTAGTCAGTCTCTCTTTAAATAAATTATGATTTATTCTTCTTTCGTTATAGCCTTACGTCTTGTGGTCTCCCTGTTTTCCTATCCTCTCCGCACTATTCTGAAATGACAGTCAGGATCATTTGAACCATACATGTACTCTGCGAGTCCTACACATTTCCACCGTAATATCATGGGTCCGGAGGATCGAGGTTCCTCTTTATTCCTTTTTAGTTGTACTTACTCTTTACATGTAATTTCCAAATTCCATATATATTTGGCTTCACTTGTTCATCACTTTCATCACCAATCCTAATTCTAATTTTAATCGTCTATCAACCAGAAATAATTTCCTATTATTCTTCCACCGTCTTTCACCTTGCTCTCTTCTATAAAAATAATAATATTTCCATATTAATCTTTCAAATTAATCTCAAATGAATCATATAAATGTAGCTATATTCACTACCTATCTGCTTATGACTAAATTTTAAATTTTTATATTAGATTGTACAGAATATTAAAATTCCGTTATTATATGGTAGCAAAGAAACTACTATTAGTAAATACCATGTTGAATATGTAGAAAAAAATAGGAAGTAATAATACATAAATTAAATAAACATCGTTTTATACAACGATATCTAATTAAGCAGATTTGCATTTGTACGAGTAATAAAACATTCTAAAGAGACTTCATTTTACAAGCACTTTGTACTGTAAATAACATACCTTTAATTAGAATCTGGAGAAAATTCATGTACGAAAATGAAGATTGCAATTATTTTTACTTAATTAACTAGTCTACAAAGTGCCCTTCCCTTTATTACTAAAATAACTTTTACGAATTGTATAAAAACGTTTAGGTTTATAATAGTTTTATTTTTAGCTGTTCTATTATGAAGTGCGAAAATATTTATTATATAATATATATATTTATCTGTTAACATACATTTTCTAAATTATTATTAAATATTTTTTTGTTGATACTGATTGTTGCATAAATAATATTTACTATATTAACGCAGTAAATAATGTAAAGTAATAAATCATTAATTTCCGAGAGAAATAAAATTGAAGATTGTTTATTGAGGGTGGTCCCTTGACCAAAGAAACAAGTCAGTTAATCTTTCAGTGACACGGAATGTCCGAAACCTAGGGAGTTAAGTGACGCAAGTATTAACAAGAAGCTACTCCAAAGTGTCAGTCACCCACTGTCCTCCAGTTGTGACTACAAGTAACTTTTCCATTTTCACTCGTACTTATGTAAATCATTCAAGTAAAATAATACCATTTTCTATTTCCTAAAAACGTCGCAACTTTAAAGATTTTATTCCCAAAGTAATCCACTAATATTGTAAATGTTCAAGTTGAAATGGTTTTATTATGGGCATGCGTCACGTACCCCTACTGAAGGTTAAAGTTAATTTAAATATATATCTTATTGCGTCACAAATAAACGTCTATGAAACCTCTCAGAGTTCCTTCTTACAGGCCCTAAATTATTCACAGCAACTAATAAAATTGTAGGAAATTAAAGATTAAATGTAGAATTTTGGGATATAAAATGTGTAGGATCCCATCAGTCCGCTTTGCGGGACCAGCAAACTCCCTTTCTAAATGTGAAATCCATCTATTCTGAAATATATTTAGAGATGCGAAGTTCTTAAAATGTCATCACTCGTGAAAGGAAGTCACCGATGTAGCATTTAAAGATTGTATACGTCTTGAAGAGTTGTAATACAACAGAACATTATTTAAGGGCCACATGTGACTGATAGTTGTAGCCTAATAAATAGTTAGCAGATATACGGCTCTTTTCGTGAAGCCCATATTTGAAATTAAAAGTTAAATGACTTTATCTTGCATTGATGACAAGGTATTTTGTAAAACTTGAAAATATCACTATCTTATCACTTTGAGATATTTTTAATAGGTTTCCTTACATTATCTATATTTGACATGTGATTCAAATTAAAGCATCAGTAAATTAACGTGATGGACATTTAAGTTCCTGTTTACCAAAACAGTCAAACTGTAACTACGATACTTCGAGGCTTCTTGTTCAAGTTTCAAACACTCACTCATAAGGTTCACAACGCAAAAATAAATAATTACTTACATGGCGATTAACACATCAATAGCAATTAAATAGCCCAAAACAGCATTTATTAAATTATGAAAAATAAGCTGTTAGATCACAAACTTCATCTCCATATGCAATATATCACCCGTTTAATAGCCAGAATGAACTTTTGGCATTTCTGTTGCAAGACTCCGTGTTGTCGATTAGGTTAGTTATCAAATGTCCCAATAGTTTATGCTTCACATTTTTATCGCTTAATGTCTGCATCATTCAACTAGAACCTCTCACGATCATAATTTCAACACCAACAGTTTTGAAAATTCTGCTATACAACATTGATTAAAAATTCCCCCTCTGGTTCTCAGTGCAATAAATATTAGATCGCTAACTATTTCTGCTTTAAGCCAACTTTTTTAACTTTGCACGCAATAAAAAGTATTCAAATTAATTTTGAATGTTGGACTAGCTGGACTTTCTTAGTCTAGTTTATAAATTGTTTGTTTTGAAGTATTTTTCAAGATTCAAAGGGGTTATTAAAGCTACGAGTAAAACTGGAATGGTAAAGAAGAAAAGAATGTTGTAAATTAAGTCGCAATACCACCCTTGTCCTTAAATGGTACCGCCGAATTTTTAAATATCAATATCCTGTATTTTATCAAAGTATCAAGAATTGTCACTAGTTTCAATTCTATAATTTTATACATAGAAAACATAAAGAAAAATTATCAAAATGCGATTCTCTGTGGATTCGTGGAGGTTGATGAAGGACATTCAAGAGTTCGAGTGAACTTTTGATACTTACAAGGTATTTCATTTAAAGCCGTCAGTAGCCGGTACCGTACGTCAGTAGTTTCATGTACATAGTCAACAGAGTTCGCGCTTATCTAATGGCTTTAGAGGTTGAATTTTAATGTCTATTATCATAGCATATTCAGAATATTGATATCTTTACGAATTTTTGTTTACATTTTTATATCTATTTAGCTTGGGGATTTTCTTGGTTAACACACGGCGTATATATTGAAATAAAAAAAAATAAACACAAACATTCCAATAATTACATTTTATTTATGTGAGGCTTCCCGTTTTCAATGAAATCATCGTCAGACCCTCATAATTGATATCAAAGCGGTTAATGTTATGTGGCTCTGACGAGGTTTTCATAGAAACCGAGAGGCCTCACGCAAATAGCATTCAATTATTAGTAGAGTATTTTATTTTTCTAATTAATTAATAAAATACAATAAGATAGAAGTTTATACAATACATTGAATTTTATTGATATTTACAAACTGGATCATATTTAATCAGTGCTTTTAACAATGTTTACTTTAATGTGCTGTAAATAGTACTATTTCAGTATATTATAATGGTATATTACTAGGATATTACAAATATTATGATTTATAAACTTATTAAACAATGGCTAATGATGTAATCCTATTGCACTTTAATTTCTCTGTCTTTGTTTTATATATAAACTACCAGTTACCCGTAGCTTCCCACGCAGTTTCCTATATTTTGCACCTGTATGAGCACTTTTGGTTCAGGTCAATTATATTTCCGACACCAATGTTGAAACTTATCTCTTCCCAAGATCAAGACAATATGTTAAAAAGTGTATATTAAGTCATTTTTAATTTACTCCGGTCTCTGTTTTTTTTCGTTCCAAAACTCGTTTGCCTCTCTCTCGATCATAAAAATTGATATCACTGAGAAGCATTTTTCTGTAAAATGGCAACTAAGATAGTTTCCATAACAGTCTTTAAATGTATAATAGTAAAAGAAACATACATTTTCTCTTGTATCTGCACTGCTAGCAGCTGTGCATGAAACTTCGTCTGTGAGGAACGTGGATATTTTGTTCAATCTACCCAATCAATTGTAATCTTTGGTCAGTTGTTAGCAATTTCATGTCAAAATCAAATCATCTATTCTTCAAAGACATAGTGTTGCAATAATGATATTGATCATCCAAGCCAAACTGTCTAAATATAGAAACTGCTTTTTCATTTTAGAATCTTATATAATATGCTTAAAAACTAGGAATTTATTTTGATTGTAATTATCTTACTTTGATGAGTAATGTTAGTATCTAAGCAAAATTTATTCAATTGGCCTCTATTCAGAAATAGCTTTTAAGAACTCCGTTTAAGGAATGTTATGTCTCGCACTCTATTTTTTCTATAGGATTGCACTTGAATGAGATTGGCTTAAGGGGTCGAATTTACTTCTAGAATATATTTAATTGGAACGAGGGTTTAAGAAAATTACTCTTTTACCTAGTCTTAAGTGGAAATAAGTGTCCGAGTTCCTCTTTAATTTTAGGAATATTTATAGTAATACATCTAATCTTTTATCATGTATTTGTATCAATAAACGGAAGGTTGTTTTATAAAATCGCCAAATGTTCTATAAAACTGATGATAAGACATTAATTAAGTAGTTTAACTTACAAAAACTTAATTCTATTTTAATTAAAGCCAGTTTAATTAAAATATAAATGTTTATAAGTTGTACTTGCATGTCTCTTGGATGTAAAAACTTTCCGATATTTATTCAGACGAGATCATATTACATTTAAAATCTAAATTTCTAGACATAACTATTAAGACAAATCTATTTATCAGTCAAAAACATTTAAACATTGATTGGATATTTGCTGATATAATGTGTACAGGCAAAATATCCAGGTACAACAATCACCACAATAATTCAACCATTATCTAAAGGATGCATTATTCCTCTAACGATCCTATAAGATCTCTTGTTGATCGGTTACATTTTTTACCCTTACATTTATTTATCCACACCAATCCTGGAAATCGACCCATTTTTTGAAAGAACTTATGTTGTGTTCTTATAAAATTGAAATTGGAAATTTGCAAAACACAACCGTCGGTCTGAAGAATATATTGATAATTGTCAAGTTATTTTACTGGAAAACCCCCAGTAGGAAAAGATACTAGGGATCCCCCCCCCCCTTAGTCTAAAAGGGCCCAAACAACTAAACTGAGCTTGCCATACACTTGTAAAACATCCCCTCGAAGTTTCGTAAAGATGCTTTAAAATGTAAACGTCATCGCGATGACACATAGATATGTACATAAAGAGATAATTCTTTTACGTTTATAAAGTGCAACATTTAATTAGAAATATATTTAAAGTACGCAAGCCAACTGACACAATAGGCAAAGATGAGAGTAGTACAAACGTAATTATTCCTGTATTCTTGTACACCCAAACCCATAGTTTCACTCCTGTACGACAAACCACCTCTTAGTCTACATTAATGGCCTCATCACGTGGCGTAAGGAGTAACGAAGACTTTCATTTGTTAAAGAAAACCGGAGTGAAAATTATTCATAAAATATAACTTTATAAAACTGTTTTAAAACTTTTTATACTAATGCATAAAATCTGTTTAAAAAAACTAAAAATAACTTCACGGTTCACCGATTTCTACCTTTCAATGAATGCTACAAGGGCTCTGTGCCTGTGTACAATTCCAGCTCTTTGATCAAGACTACATGACGGGCTTGACTGTAGGATCCGTTATTTTACGGTTTATACAATCTTAATACAAATATGTGTATAAAAATCTTGAATTTAACCTTAAAAACCAACAGGAGATTTACATTTGTTTTATACGCAATTTATCTCACATCGGTCGATAAATAATCCAGCTAATGAAGATGAGCGGTTAACGAAATCTGAAATATTGTACTACTGATTTGCTTCACAGTACTAGTTTAATTACATTTTATATATGTATTATATTTAGGAGGAGGGTTATTTTTCGGACGTAAGTTAAGATTATGGAGACGTCATTATAAAAATAATAAAAATATTGTTTAAACTCAGTCTGATTCTTTTATTCAAATACATGACTGAGTTAAATAATATACTACATACAATAAAGGAATAATCAAATTATTTGAAAATAGGTCATACCCGCGGTTTCTCCCGCAATCTCTATGCAAAATTCCGTATATTTGTTTCAATAGCCCCACGATTTCAGTAACACTTAAATTTAAATTTTAGATCAATGTAGAGGAACTCCAAATTTGAAGTTCATAGTTTTCTTGCTGAAAGCACTTGGTCATATACTGTGCATTAGGTACCCATTTTACAGTGTTTATGATAAAGAGAGCCAGAAGTTAATCAAAAGTGTAAATAATTCTTATTTTAGGTTGTTCCACTCCTAGTTAAAATTAATTATTATATTTCCAACGAAAAAGTGGAGTTTCCTATTCTGTCCCGAGAAACAAGATACAATACAGCTACAAAACCCTACACACAAGTTACTGGACATAAAAATCTATTTTATCACACATTCAGTGATCCGCTACTTCCTCAGGGGGGCGGCCCCAGTTTGGGTTAGTAAAATTAAAATCAAAAAAGCTCATCAGTGTATTTTTTATACTAAACTAAGTTGCAAACTCTAGCCATCTTTGAACGGCTGTCATTTTTGACTGGGTTATCCGTTTGAAGTCGGGTTTGCGGCTCTGTACTCTACTAATAAAGACCTTTTATTTGATATGCATTTCGATCTATGCTTTACATTTAAGATTTTCTTCTGGCTCCTAGCGGGCCGCCCCCCCTGAGGAAGTAGCGGATCACTGAATATGTGATAAAAATAGATTTTTATGTCTAGTAACTTTGTGTAAAGTTTTGTAGCTCTATTTTAAATATTTGGAAAAATATTTAACCGTCCCGGGACTTTTTTTGACCCAAATTCTAGCCATCTTTGAACGGCTGTCATTTTTGACTCGGTTATCCGTTTGAGGTCGGGTTTGCGGCTCTGTACTCTACTAATACAGACCTTTTATTTGATATGCATATCGATCTATGCTTACATTTAAGATTTTCTTCTGGCTCCTAGCGGGCCGCCCCCCTGAGGAAGTAGCGGATCACTGAATATGTGATAAAAATAGATTTTTATGTCTAGTAACTTTGTGTAAAGTTTTTGTAGCTCTATTTTAAATATTTGGAAAAATATTTAACCGTCCCGGGACTTTTTTGACCCAAACTCTAGCCATCTTTGAACGGCTGTCATTTTTGACTCGGTTATCCGTTTGAGGTCGGGTTTGCGGCTCTGTACTCTACTAATACAGACCTTTTATTTGATATGCATATCGACCTATGCTTACATTTATGATTTTCTTCTGACTCCTAGCGGGCCGCCCCTCTGAGGAAGTAGCGGATCACTGAATATGTGATAAAATAGATTTTTATGTCCAGTAACTTTTTGTAAGGTTTTGTAGCTCTATTTTTAAATATTTGGAAAAATATTTAACCGACCCGGGACTTTTTGGACCCAAACTCTAGCCATCTTTGAACAACTGTCATTTTTGACTCGGCTATCCGTTTGAGGCCGGGTTTGCGGCTCTGTACTCTAATAATAAAGACCTTTTATTTGATATGCATATCGACCTATGCTTACATTTAAGATTCTCTTCTGACTCCTAGCGGGCCGCCCCCCTGAGGAAGTAGCGGATCACTGAATATGTGATAAAAATAGATTTTTTATGTCCAGTAACTTTGTGTAAGGTTTTGTAGCTGTATTTTAAATATTTAACCGTCCCGGGACTTTTTGAACCGAAACTCTAGCCATCTTTGAACGGCTGTAATTTTTGACTCGGTCATCCGTTTGAGGTCGAGTTTGCGGCTCTGTACTTTACTAATAAAGACCTTTTATTTGATATGCATATCGACCTATGCTTACATTTAAGATTTTCTTCTGTAACTTTGTGTAAGGTTTTGTAGCTGTATTTTAAATATTTTGAAAAATATTTAACCGACCCGGGACTTTTTGGACACCCTGTATATAACAATATAGAAACAATATATATATTTATATAATGACATTGGATTCAATCAAGTACAGTTTTCTAAACTTTATTAATACAAATATTTTTATTGACAGTTAACAATTGAAACAATATCAATAATACTAACACATCTCAATACTTAAATTATAATAGCTGACATCTATATGTCAAAATAACACATGATACGGTAAATTTCTTGCTTCCCAATCCCTGCTCGCTATATCTTACTATTTCCTCGGTCCAGTCTAGGAATTATATCAGTAATAATATAAGTAATCAGTATTGTATACCTCATCAGTGAGAAATAAATACGATGTCACCTCGACGATTCTATTTCATAAAGAAATTGCATTTACTGTATAGCTTTGTGACCAACAAAAAGGTCGTTTGTCTAACATGTGAATATAAGAAGTGTTGTTAAATTTATTTTTTGTTGTTAAGCTTTTATTCTATATATATAATCAAACTGAAATTATTGATTAAAATAATTTTAAACATGTGATCGTACTGTCGTAATACAATTTTACATATGATACTTAATTTAACTGGCTCTTTGAATTCACATTACACAACTTTAGCGACCAAGATGGGACTTTTTTCTACTCTAAATATCAGTGAGACGTAGCCATGTAAAAACTTCAGTACAATCCATTGTGTTTATGAGATTAGGCCTATGCGATGTAGTGGTTTAAATATTTTACTAAATTTTAATTATGTGTGACTAATTTATATTGAAAGGATAACATGATTTCGGCTATTTGCCATCTTTATGAGTTATAAAGGGTATAACACTACCCGTTTTAACCTATAAAGATGGAAAATGTCCAAAATCCTGTTATCCTTTTAAACCTTCTATCATCAATAACAAACAATCATTTATACGGCCAAAACTCACGTAAAGATTAAAATATAATGTTCGAATTGGTCTAAATAAAATCACATTATTTGTATTACAAATAATCCTAATCCTTTTGTTTTGCACAAATTTCAGTGCGCCGGAACACAATATAATAATCAAATCCCCCCCCTTACAAACGCAAACAATTCTCGAAGTTTTGTGATTTAATGTAAAAGTTCATCACACTCAAATCCAATTGCTTTTGGCTTACAGTACTTAAACTGAAAGTCGTTGGCGTTACTGTGTTCTAGGATGGAGTTCGTGCAATAAACTTTCTCACTTCAAATTTTCCTGAGGATTTCGTCAAAACTGGTTATTTTTTGTAACGATGTATCGTATACCTCTGAGAGATATATTATTATATCAATAAATATATTACCTATTTATAAGAACCTTGTCAAGAACTTGGTGTTATTAGTCAATTACGCATGCACCAAGCACCATTTTCTTCTTTCGTTATTTCCTTTATTGGGTCTCCTTCATTTCCAACTCTTCCCGATCGTATTCCAATTCTAAAATGATCGTATGGATAAAGTGGACCTTACACATACTGTTTTTGGTCCTACACATTCCACGGTAATAGATCAAGGTTCCTCTTCATTCATCTTTAATATACACCTTTCTTACGTGTATTTTTCCAAATTTCCTATGTAATGTCATTCTCTTCTAACCTAATACATATTCACTTAGTATTGCCACTTGTTATAAATTCAATCACTAATCCTAATTCCCTTAATCTTTTAAAAGGTAGACCCAATTCCATATATTTCCTCCAATTCCTTTCACTCTGTTTCGTTCTATCTACACAATAACAGTTCCTGCATATTCAACTGTTAATTTAAACGTAAATACAGAATACAAGTATATCTATATTTACTAGCTATTTTCAGGTTGTTAATATTGAATTTTAATTTTGTTTTGTGCAGAATATCTATATCAGACATTCCGGAATTATGTGGCGAGCAAAGAAACTGCTATTGCTAAATACAATGTTCATTATTAAATGTACTGTAATACATTATTTAAATAAACTTTGATTTATAAAATAATATCTAAATAGGAAATTTTGTTTGAGTAAAGACCCCAAATTAATTTCGCCTATACGCCCCAACCTTACCAATATTGAACTCTTTATTCCATCGGAAATAGCAATGAGGGATTTCCTCAACTTCTATTCCGAAAGAAACAATAAACTTAAACATGTCTAGGTACACAGGCAAGTTCAGTCTATGATTCTTCATCATTACTAAATTTCAATTTAATCCTCTACCTCGTCATTTTTGTAATGTTTAATGATATAAAGAGAAATATCCTACGCGTAACACATGGGTATGGGTAATGGGGGAAGGGGCACTGCAGTAAGCTATCACACCTTCCTTAAGTTTGAGCCACAGAAGATGATGCCTTCTTTTGTTCCCTTAGAACAAGAAGCTTATAAATTGCACTTAGTCCTGTAAGAACCTTTGTGCTGCTTCCGGAGTGACAGGATATTCAGGATGGGTAAGGTTAGGGAGTAGGGGCCACCTCATTTTTGAACCTCAAGAGACTGACCACTCAAGTTCATTGATGACTACTGCCAAGACTATTGTTTTTTCATTGTGCACCATCACTTTAAGGTAACTTTGGTGACTCAGAGAGGAAAATCACTTGGCAGAACAGCCTCAAGTCTTAGCAGCCAAAAATAGATCATTTCAGATCTGTATATGCAGCTGAATTAATTTCTATAATTGAAGTAAAATGATTACTACAGGACGAAAGCTGTTCGTAAACAGTTACCCTGAACAAAAGTCTCAAATAGGGAGGATGAATAAAGTGAAAGCACTCATCATTTGATATTCACACTAACATAACTCTACCAATTCCCTCATTTACCCGATGGTTTTCATTTTTGTATGTGACAATGCCAAAACTTAAAAGGTCAAGACAAACAGTTAGCTGAAACATTTTTAAGATTAAGCATACATGACGTAAAGTTCAGAAAGTTTTATTAAACCAGTTCCTACTACTCCTGATGTTTTAATAATGTTCAACGTAAACGCTTAAGTTTAAATGTTAAAATCTAATTGTAGCGCAACAAAGAAATGCGTAATTGTTATTAAAAATATTTATCTTGTTTTACACAAATTTTGGTGGGCTAGAAGGTAACAAAACAACAATCGATCTTATAAACGTAAACAAACCCGAAGTTTGGTGATTTAATGTAAAAGTTCCTCAGACTTAAAACAAATTGCACTAGTACTTAAAACTGAAAGCTGGCGTGCCTGTATTCTCGGGTGGAGTTTGTGCAGTAAACTCTCTCACTTCAGTTCTTCCTGAGGATTAAGTCAACACTTGTAATCTGCAACGATTTACCACCCAACTTTGACTCATGCTATTGATTAATTATAAGAACCACATCTAAAAATAGATCTTCTTAGTCAGTCTCTCTTTAAATAAATTATGATTTATTCTTCTTTCGTTATAGCCTTACGTCTTGTGGTCTCCCTGTTTTCCTATCCTCTCCGCACTATTCTGAAATGACAGTCAGGATCATTTGAACCATACATGTACTCTGCGAGTCCTACACATTTCCACCGTAATATCATGGGTCCGGAGGATCGAGGTTCCTCTTTATTCCTTTTTAGTTGTACTTACTCTTTACATGTAATTTCCAAATTCCATATATATTTGGCTTCACTTGTTCATCACTTTCATCACCAATCCTAATTCTAATTTTAATCGTCTATCAACCAGAAATAATTTCCTATTATTCTTCCACCGTCTTTCACCTTGCTCTCTTCTATAAAAATAATAATATTTCCATATTAATCTTTCAAATTAATCTCAAATGAATCATATAAATGTAGCTATATTCACTACCTATCTGCTTATGACTAAATTTTAAATTTTATATTAGATTGTACAGAATATTAAAATTCCGTTATTATATGGTAGCAAAGAAACTACTATTAGTAAATACCATGTTGAATATGTAGAAAAAAATAGGAAGTAATAATACATAAATTAAATAAACATCGTTTTATACAACGATATCTAATTAAGCAGATTTGCATTTGTACGAGTAATAAAACATTCTAAAGAGACTTCATTTTACAAGCACTTTGTACTGTAAATAACATACCTTTAATTAGAATCTGGAGAAAATTCATGTACGAAAATGAAGATTGCAAATTATTTTTACTTAATTAACTAGTCTACAAAGTGCCCTTCCCTTTATTACTAAAATAACTTTTACGAATTGTATAAAAACGTTTAGGTTTATAATAGTTTTTATTTTTAGCTGTTCTATTATGAAGTGCGAAAATATTTATTATATAATATATATATTTATCTGTTAACATACATTTTCTAAATTATTATTAAATATTTTTTTGTTGATACTGATTGTTGCATAAATAATATTTACTATATTAACGCAGTAAATAATGTAAAGTAATAAATCATTAATTTCCGAGAGAAATAAAATTGAAGATTGTTTATTGAGGGTGGTCCCTTGACCAAAGAAACAAGTCAGTTAATCTTTCAGTGACACGGAATGTCCGAAACCTAGGGAGTTAAGTGACGCAAGTATTAACAAGAAGCTACTCCAAAGTGTCAGTCACCCACTGTCCTCCAGTTGTGACTACAAGTAACTTTTCCATTTTCACTCGTACTTATGTAAATCATTCAAGTAAAATAATACCATTTTCTATTTCCTAAAAACGTCGCAACTTTAAAGATTTTATTCCCAAAGTAATCCACTAATATTGTAAATGTTCAAGTTGAAATGGTTTTATTATGGGCATGCGTCACGTACCCCTACTGAAGGTTAAAGTTAATTTAAATATATATCTTATTGCGTCACAAATAAACGTCTATGAAACCTCTCAGAGTTCCTTCTTACAGGCCCTAAATTATTCACAGCAACTAATAAAATTGTAGGAAATTAAAGATTAAATGTAGAATTTTGGGATATAAAATGTGTAGGATCCCATCAGTCCGCTTTGCGGGACCAGCAAACTCCCTTTCTAAATGTGAAATCCATCTATTCTGAAATATATTTAGAGATGCGAAGTTCTTAAAATGTCATCACTCGTGAAAGGAAGTCACCGATGTAGCATTTAAAGATTGTATACGTCTTGAAGAGTTGTAATACAACAGAACATAATTTAAGGGCCACATGTGACTGATAGTTGTAGCCTAATAAATAGTTTAGCAGATATACGGCTCTTTTCGTGAAGCCCATATTTGAAATTAAAAGTTAAATGACTTTATCTTGCATTGATGACAAGGTATTTTGTAAAACTTGAAAATATCACTATCTTATCACTTTGAGATATTTTTAATAGGTTTCCTTACATTATCTATATTTGACATGTGATTCAAATTAAAGCATCAGTAAATTAACGTGATGGACATTTAAGTTCCTGTTTACCAAAACAGTCAAACTGTAACTACGATACTTCGAGGCTTCTTGTTCAAGTTTCAAACACTCACTCATAAGGTTCACAACGCAAAAATAAATAATTACTTACATGGCGATTAACACATCAATAGCAATTAAATAGCCCAAAACAGCATTTATTAAATTATGAAAAATAAGCTGTTAGATCACAAACTTCATCTCCATATGCAATATATCACCCGTTTAATAGCCAGAATGAACTTTTGGCATTTCTGTTGCAAGACTCCGTGTTGTCGATTAGGTTAGTTATCAAATGTCCCAATAGTTTATGCTTCACATTTTTATCGCTTAATGTCTGCATCATTCAACTAGAACCTCTCACGATCATAATTTCAACACCAACAGTTTTGAAAATTCTGCTATACAACATTGATTAAAAATTCCCCCTCTGGTTCTCAGTGCAATAAATATTAGATCGCTAACTATTTCTGCTTTAAGCCAACTTTTTTAACTTTGCACGCAATAAAAAGTATTCAAATTAATTTTGAATGTTGGACTAGCTGGACTTTCTTAGTCTAGTTTTATAAATTGTTTGTTTTGAAGTATTTTTCAAGATTCAAAGGGGTTATTAAAGCTACGAGTAAAACTGGAATGGTAAAGAAGAAAAGAATGTTGTAAATTAAGTCGCAATACCACCCTTGTCCTTAAATGGTACCGCCGAATTTTTAAATATCAATATCCTGTATTTTATCAAAGTATCAAGAATTGTCACTAGTTTCAATTCTATAATTTTATACATAGAAAACATAAAGAAAAATTATCAAAATGCGATTCTCTGTGGATTCGTGGAGGTTGATGAAGGACATTCAAGAGTTCGAGTGAACTTTTGATACTTACAAGGTATTTCATTTAAAGCCGTCAGTAGCCGGTACCGTACGTCAGTAGTTTCATGTACATAGTCAACAGAGTTCGCGCTTATCTAATGGCTTTAGAGGTTGAATTTTAATGTCTATTATCATAGCATATTCAGAATATTGATATCTTTACGAATTTTTGTTTACATTTTTTATATCTATTTAGCTTGGGGATTTTCTTGGTTAACACACGGCGTATATATTGAAATAAAAAAAAATAAACACAAACATTCCAATAATTACATTTTTATTTATGTGAGGCTTCCCGTTTTCAATGAAATCATCGTCAGACCCTCATAATTGATATCAAAGCGGTTAATGTTATGTGGCTCTGACGAGGTTTTCATAGAAACCGAGAGGCCTCACGCAAATAGCATTCAGTTATTAGTAGAGTATTTTTATTTTTCTAATTAATTAATAAAATACAATAAGATAGAAGTTTATACAATACATTGAATTTTATTGATATTTACAAACTGGATCATATTTAATCAGTGCTTTTTAACAATGTTTACTTTAATGTGCTGTAAATAGTACTATTTCAGTATATTATAATGGTATATTACTAGGATATTACAAATATTATGATTTATAAACTTATTAAACAATGGCTAATGATGTAATCCTATTGCACTTTAATTTCTCTGTCTTTGTTTTATATATAAACTACCAGTTACCCGTAGCTTCCCACGCAGTTTCCTATATTTTGCACCTGTATGAGCACTTTTGGTTCAGGTCAATTATATTTCCGACACCAATGTTGAAACTTATCTCTTCCCAAGATCAAGGCAATATGTTAAAAAGTGTATATTAAGTCATTTTTAATTTACTCCGGTCTCTGTTTTTTTTCGTTCCAAAACTCGTTTGCCTCTCTCTCGATCATAAAAATTGATATCACTGAGAAGCATTTTTCTGTAAAATGGCAACTAAGATAGTTTCCATAACAGTCTTTAAATGTATAATAGTAAAAGAAACATACATTATCTCTTGTATCTGCACTGCTAGCAGCTGTGCATGAAACTTCGTCTGTGAGGAACGTGGATATTTTGTTCAATCTACCCAATCAATTGTAATCTTTGGTCAGTTGTTAGCAATTTCATGTCAAAATCAAATCATCTATTCTTCAAAGACATAGTGTTGCAATAATGATATTGATCATCCAAGCCAAACTGTCTAAATATAGAAACTGCTTTTTCATTTTAGAATCTTATATAATATGCTTAAAAACTAGGAATTTATTTTTATTGTAATTATCTTACTTTGATGAGTAATGTTAGTATCTAAGCAAAATTTATTCAATTGGCCTCTATTCAGAAATAGCTTTTAAGAACTCCGTTTAAGGAATGTTATGTCTCGCACTCTATTTTTTCTATAGGATTGCACTTGAATGAGATTGGCTTAAGGGGTCGAATTTACTTCTAGAATATATTTAATTGGAACGAGGGTTTAAGAAAATTACTCTTTTACCTAGTCTTAAGTGGAAATAAGTGTCCGAGTTCCTCTTTAATTTTAGGAATATTTATAGTAATACATCTAATCTTTTATCATGTATTTGTATCAATAAACGGAAGGTTGTTTTATAAAATCGCCAAATGTTCTATAAAACTGATCATAAGACATTAATTAAGTAGTTTAACTTACAAAAACTTAATTCTATTTTAATTAAAGCCAGTTTAATTAAAATATAAATGTTTATAAGTTGTACTTGCATGTCTCTTGGATGTAAAAACTTTCCGATATTTATTCAGACGAGATCATATTACATTTAAAATCTAAATTTCTAGACATAACTATTAAGACAAATCTATTTATCAGTCAAAAACATTTAAACATTGATTGGATATTTGCTGATATAATGTGTACAGGCAAAATATCCAGGTACAACAATCACCACAATAATTCAACCATTATCTAAAGGATGCATTATTCCTCTAACGATCCTATAAGATCTCTTGTTGATCGGTTACATTTTTTACCCTTACATTTATTTATCCACACCAATCCTGGAAATCGACCCATTTTTTGAAAGAACTTATGTTGTGTTCTTATAAAATTGAAATTGGAAATTTGCAAAACACAACCGTCGGTCTGAAGAATATATTGATAATTGTCAAGTTATTTTACTGGAAAACCCCCAGTAGGAAAAGATACTAGGGATCCCCCCCTTAGTCTAAAAGGGCCCAAACAACTAAACTGAGCTTGCCATACACTTGTAAAACATCCCCTCGAAGTTTCGTAAAGATGCTTTAAAATGTAAACGTCATCGCGATGACACATAGATATGTACATAAAGAGATAATTCTTTTTACGTTTATAAAGTGCAACATTTAATTAGAAATATATTTAAAGTACGCAAGCCAACTGACACAATAGGCAAAGATGAGAGTAGTACAAGCATAATTATCCCTGTATTCTTGTACACCCAAACCCATAGTTTCACTCCTGTACGACAAAACCACCTCTTAGTCTACATTAATGGCCTCATCACGTGGCGTAAGGAGTAACGAAGACTTTCATTTGTTAAAGAAAACCGGAGTGAAAATTATTCATAAAATATAACTTTATAAAACTGTTTTAAAAACTTTTTATACTAATGCATAAAATCTGTTTAAAAAAACTAAAAATAACTTCACGGTTCACCGATTTCTACCTTTCAATGAATGCTACAAGGGCTCTGTGCCTGTGTACAATTCCAGCTCTTTGATCAAGACTACATGACGGGCTTGACTGTAGGATCCGTTATTTTACGGTTTATACAATCTTAATACAAATATGTGTATAAAAATCTTGAATTTAACCTTAAAAACTAACAGGAGATTTACATTTGTTTTATACGCAATTTATCTCACATCGGTCGATAAATAATCCAGATAATGAAGATGAGCGGTTGACGAAATCTGAAATATTGTACTACTGATTTGCTTCACAGTACTAGTTTAATTACATTTTATATGTATTTATTTAGGAGGAGGGTTATTTTTCGGACGTAAGTTAAGAATATGGAGACATCATTATAAAAATATTGTTTAAACTCAGTCTGATTCTTTTATTCAAATACATGACTAAGTTAAATAATATACTACATACAAAAAAGGAACAATCAAATTATTTGAAACTAGGTCATACCCGCCTAGGGTTCTCCCGCAATCTCTATGCAAAATTCCGTATATTTGTTTCAATAGCCCCCACGATTTCAGTAACACTTAAATTTAAATTTTTAGATCAATGTAGAGGAACTCCAAATTTGAAGTTCATAGTTTTCTTGCTGAAAGCACTTGGTCATATACTGTGCATTAGGTACCCATTTTACAGTGTTTATGATTAAGAGAGCCAGAAGTTAATCAAAAGTGTAAGTAATTCTTATTTTAGGTTGTTCCACTTCTAGTTAAAATTAATTATTATATTTCCAACGAAAAAGTGGAGTTTCCTATTCTGCCCCGAGAAACAATATATATATATAATGACATTGGATTCAATAAAGTACAATTTTCTAAACTTTATTAATACAAATATTTTTATTGACAGTTAACAATTAAAAACAATATCAATAATACGAACACATCTCAATACTTAAATTATAATAGCTGACATCTATATGTCAAAATAACACATGATACAGTAAATTTCTTGCTTCCCAATCCATGCTCGCTATATCTTACTATTTCCTCGGTCCAGTCTAGGAATTATATCAGTAATAACATAAGTAATCAGTATTGTATACCTCATCAGTGAGAAATAAATACGATGTCACCTCGACAATTCTATTTCATAAAGAAATTGCATTTACTGTATTGCTTTGTGACCAAGAAAACGTTCGTTTGTCTAACATGTGAATATAAGAAGTGTTGTTAAATTTATTTATTGTTGTTAAGCTTGTATTCTATATATGTAATCAAACTGAAATTATTGATTAAAATAATTTTAAACATGTGATCGTACTGTCGTAATACAATTTTACATGTGATACTTAATTTAACTGGCTCTTTGAATTCACATTACACAACTTTAGCGACCAAGATGGGACTTTTTTCTACTCTAAAGATCAGTGAGACGTAGCCATGTAAAAACTTTCAGTACAATCCATTGTGTTTATGAGATTAGGCCTATGCGATGTAGTGGTTTAAATATTTTACTAAATTTTAATTATGTGTGACTAATTTATATTGAAAGGATAACATGATTTCGGCTATTTGCCATCTTTATGAGTTATAAAGGGTATAACACTACCCGTTTTAACCTATAAAGATGGAAAATGTCCAAAATCCTGTTATCCTTTTTAAAACCTTCTATCATCAATAACAAACAATCATTTATACGGCCAAAACTCACGTAAAGATTAAAATATAATGTTCGAATTGGTCTAAATAAAATCACATTATTTGTATTACAAATAATCCTAATCATTTTGTTTTGCACAAATTTCAGTGCGCCGGAACACAATATAATAATCAAATCCCCCCCCCCTTTATAAACGCAAAACAATTCTCGAAGTTTTGTGATTTAATGTAAAAGTTCATCACACTCAAATCCAATTGCTTTTGGCTTACAGTACTTAAACTGAAAGTCATTGTCGTGGTTGTGTTCTAGGATGAAGTTTGTGCAATAAACTTTCTCACTTCAAATTTTCCTGAGGATTTCGTCAACACAGGTTATTTTTTGTAACGATGTATCGTATACCTCTGAGAGATATATTATTATATCAATAAATATATTACCTATTTATAAGAACCTTGCAAGAACTTGGCGTTATTAGTCAATTACGCAAGCACCAAGCACCATTTTTCTTCTTTTGTTATTTCGTTTCATTATTGGGTCTCCTTCATTTCCAACTCTTCCCGATCGTATTCCAATTCTAAAATGATCGTATGGATAAAGTGAACCTTACACATACCGTTTTGGTCCTACACATTCCACGGTAATAGATCAAGGTTCCTCTTCATTCATCTTTAATATACACCCTTCTTACGTGTATTTTTCAAAATTTCCTATGTAATTTCATTCTCTGCTAACCTGATACATATTTACTTAGTATTGCCACTTGTCATAAATTCAATCACTAATCCTAAATCTCTTAATCTTTTAAAAGGCAGACCCAATTCCTTATAGGCCCTCAAATTCCTTTCACTCTGCTTCGTTCTATCTACACAATAACAGTTCCTGCATATTCAACTGTTAATTTAAACATAAATACAGAATACAAATATTGCTATATTTACTAGCTATTTTCAGGTTATTAAATATTGAATTTTAATTTTGTTTTGTGCATAATATCTATATCAGACATTCCGGAATTATGTAGCGAGCAAAGAAACTGCTATTGCTAAATACAATGTTTATTATTAAATGTACTGTAATACATTATTTAAATAAACATTGATTTATATAATAATATCTAAATAGGAAATTTTGTATGAGTAAAGACCCCAAATTGATTTCGCCTATACGCCCCAACTTTACCAGTATTGAAACTCTCTGTTCCATCGGAAATAGCAATAAGGGATTTCCTCAACTTCTATTCCGAAAGAAACAATAAACTTAAACGTGTTTAGGTACACAGGCAAGTTCAGTCTATGATTCTTCATGATTAATAAATTTCAGTTTAATCCTCTACCTGGTAATTTTTGTAATGTTTAATGATATAAAGAGAAATATCCTATGCGTAACACATGGGTATGGGTAATGGGGGAAGAGGCACTGCAGTAAGCTATCACACCTTCCTTAAGTATGGGCCACAGAAGATGATGACTTTTTTTGTTCCCTTAGAACAAGAAGCTTATAAATTGCACTTAGTCCTGTAAGAACCTTTGCGCTGCTTCCGGAGTGACAGGATATTCAGGATGGGTAAGGTTAGGGAGTAGGGGCCGCCTCGTTTTTGAACCTCAAGAGACTGACCACTCAAGTTCATTGATGACTACTGCCAACACTATTGTCTTTTCATCGTGCACCATCACTTTAAGGTAACTTTGGTGACTCAGAGAGGAAAATCACTTGGCAGAACAGCTTCAAGTCTTAGCAGCCAAAAATAGATCATTTCAGATCTGTATATGCAGCTGAATTAATTTCTATAGTTGAAGTAAAATGATTACTAGGGGAACGAAAGCTGTTCGTAAACAGTTACCCTGAACAAAAGTCTCAAATAGGGAGGCTTAATAAAGTGGAAGCACTCATCATTTGATATTCACCCTAACATGACTCTACCAATTCCCTCATTTACCCGATGGTTTTCATTTTTGTATGTGACAATGCCAAAACTTAAAAGATCAAGACAAATAGTTAGCCGAAACCTTTTTAAGATTAAGCATATATGACGTAAAGTTTAGAAAGTTTTATTAAACCAGTTCCTACTACTCCTGATTTTTTAATAATGTTCAACGTAAACGCTTACGTTTAAATGTTAAAATCTAATTGTAGCGCAACAAAGAAATGCATATTTGTTATTAAAAATAATTATCTTGTTTTACACAAATTTTAGTGGGCTAGAAGGTAACAAAACAACAATCCCTCTTATAAACGTAAACAAACCCGAAGTTTGGTGATTTAATGTAAAAATTTCCTCAGACTTAAAACAAATTGCACTAGTACTTAAACTGAAAGCTGGCGTGCCTGTATTCTCGGGTGCAGTAAACTCTCTCACTTCAATTCTTCCTGAGGATTAAGTCAATACTTGTAATCTGCAACGATTTACCACCCAACTTTGACTCATGCTATTTATTAATTATACGAACCACATCTAAAATAGATCTTCTTAGTCAGTCTCTCTTTAAATCAATTATGATTTATTCTTCTTTCGATATAGCCTTTCGTGTTGTAATCTCCCTGTTTTCCTATCCTCTCCGCACTATTCTGAAATGACAGTCAGGATCATTTGAACCATACATGTACTCTGCGAGTCCTACACATTTTCACCGTAATATCAAGGGTCCGGAGGATCGAGGGTCCTCTTTATTCCTTTTTAATTGTACTTACTCTTTACATGTAATTTCCAAATTCCATATATATTTGGCTTCACTTGTTCATCACTTTCATCACCAATCGTAATTCTAATTTTATCGTCTATCAACCAGAAATAATTTCCTATTATTCTTCCACCGTCTTTCACCTTGCTCTCTTCTATAAAAATAATAATATTTCCATATTAATCTTTCAAATTAATCTCAAATGAATCATGTAAATGTAGCTATATTCACTACCTATCTGCTTATGACTAAATAATAAATTTTTATATTGGATTGTACAGAATATTAAAATTCCGTTATTATATGGTAGCAAAGAAACTACTATTGGTAAATACAATGTTGAATACGTAGAAAAAAAATAGGAAGTAATAATACATAAATTAATTAAACATCGTTTTATACAATGATATCTAATTAAGCAGAGTTGCATTTGTACGAGTAATAAAACATTCTAAAGAGACTTCAATTTACAAGCACTTTGTACTGTAAATAACATACCTTTAATTAAAATCTGGAGAACATTCATGTACGAAAATAAAGATTGCAATTATTTTTACTTAATTAACTAGTCTACAAAGTGCCCTTCCCTTTATTACTAAAATAACGTTTACGAATTGTATAAAAACGTTTAGGTTTATAATAGTTTTATTTTTAGCTGTTCTATTATTAAGTGCGAAAATATTTATTATATAATATATATAAATTTATCTGTTAACATACATTTTCTAAATTATTATTAAATATTTTTTTGTTGATACTGATTGTTGCATAAATAATATTTACTATATTAACGCAGTGTAAAGTAATAAATCAATAATTTCCGAGAGAAATAAAATTGAAGATTGTTTGTTGAGGTTGGTCCCTTGACCAAAGAAACAAGTCAGTTAATCTTTCAGTGACACGGAATGTCCGAAACCTAGAGAGTTGAGTGACTCAAATATTAACAAAAAGCTACTCCACGTGTCAGTCGCCCACTTTCCACCAGTTCTGACTGCAAGTAACTTTTCCATTTTCACTCGTACTTATAAAAATCATTCAAGTAAAACAATACAATTTTCTATTTTCCTAAAAAACGTCGCAACTTTAAAGATTTTATTCCCAAAGTAATCCACTAATATTGTAAATGTTCAAGTTGAAATGGTTTTATTATGAGCATGCGTCACGTACCCCTACTGAAGGTTAAAGGTAATTTAAATATATATCTTATTGCGTCACAAAGAAAACGTCTATGAACCCTCTCAGAGTTCCTTCTTACAGGCCCTAAACAATCCATAGCAACTAATAAAATTGTAGGAAATTAAAGATTTAAACGTAGAATTTTGGGATATAAAATGTGTCGGATCCCAACAGTCCGCTTTGTGGGACCAGCAAACTCCCTTGTAAATGTGAACTCTGTCCATTCGGAAATATATTTAGAGATGCGAAGTTCTTAAAATATCATCACTCGTGAAAGGAAGTCACCGATATAGCATTTAAAGATTGTATACAACTTGAGGAGTTATAATACAACAGAACATTATTTAAGGGCCGCATGTGACTGATAGTTGTAGCCTAATAAATAGTTAGCAGATATACAGCTCTTTTCGTGAAGCCCATATTTGAAATTAAAATTTAAATGACTTTATCTTGCATTGATGACAAGGTATTTTGTTAAACTTGAAAATATCACTATCTTATAACTTTGAGATAATTTTAATAGGTTTCCTTACATTATCTATATTTGACATGTGATTCAAATTAAAGCATCAGTAAATTAACGTGATGGACATATAAGTTCCTGTTTACCAAAAACATTCAAACTGTAACTACGATACTTCGAGGCTTCTTGTTCAAGTTTCAAACACTCAATCATAAGGTTCACAACGCAAAAATCAATAAATTACTTACATGGCGATTATTAACACATGAATAGCAATTAAATAGCCCAAAACAGTATGGATTAAATTATGAAAAATAAGCTGTTAGATCACAAAATTCATCTCCATATACAATATATCACCCGTTTAATAGCCAGAATGAACTTTTGGCATTTCATGTTGCAAGACTCCGTGTTCGTGTTATCGATTAGGTTAGTTATTCAAATGTCCCAATAGTTTATGCTTCACATTTTTATCGCTTAATGTCTGCATCATTCAAATAGAACCTCTCAACGATATAATAATTTCAAACACCAACAGTTTTGAAAATTCTGCTATAAAACATTGATTAAAAATTCCCCCTCAGGTTTCTCAGTGCAATAAATATTAGATCGCTAACTATTTCTGCTTTAAGCCAACTTTTTTAACTTTGCACGGAATAAAAAAGTATTCAAATTAATTTTGGCGAGGACAACCTCCTTTTCCCACCCCCCCCCCCCCCCACCACTCATCGACGTTGTTCTCGCTTCATGCACGGCAGAATGGGAGCATATATAGTTCGGATCTTCTGGGCCACCCTTGGGTCGACAGATGTCCATGGGTAGACTGGCCTTTGACGACACCACTAATCTCTCTTTCTCACTCCACTATAACTGGCACTGTTATCAGGGGTTGTCAACGTGGTTTAAAGGACTCCATTTGTCAAATTCCACATTAATGAGTTACAACATTGCCACATTACCAATAGGAGGACAAAGGGGCGATCGAAACAATGCAATTTGGTGAATGACGCTCACAGTTTAATTCATGTCGAGAAGGACTTCCAAAGTGACTGCTAACGGCGTTTCAATGGGGAAACAAGACCCAAACTTTTTTGTGCAAGCATTACGATAGGTCTTAACGGGAGTAATTTCTAAGGCACACAAGCGGACACACGCCCTGCAGACGATCTTCTAGACGTTCAGACATCGTGTCCATATCTACTGTCCAATAGAAGAAACGATCTCTTCTTCGGAATCAAAGTTCAAGGCGCGACACAGACCAGTTTAATGATTTATTTGTACCGCTATTATAAATACTAAATTAAACTAATCTAAGTAATGAATTTCAAACTTACTGAATTCAAACACACAATATAATACATTCACTGTAGAATGAGTTTGGGTGACGGTCCTAGTAGCCTCAGAACATTTTGCACCTATAGCTAGCGTTGCCTCTAAATTACCGAGGAGATTCTTGTTAATATGAATGACTTGACTATTTAAAGAATTTTAATTTGAGTTTACACATTGGCAGCGTGTATTGAATAAGAATTCAATAACGGTGTTTAATATACCTTGTTTGACATTGCATTTTTTAATGATAATTCGCCTCGGAACGAAAAGTTTTTCTGGAAATTTACGATTTTTATGATTTAGGCACATCACTTGTAACTGATTGTTTTCCAATGCTTTCCGTAGTGGAATAATTTTTCTTGATATTCTTTTTTTATTTCTTATACAGAGTAACTAATTTGAGTTTAGCTTCGCTGCAATGTTTTACTAAACCTTCCTAGTGTCCATTAGGACGTGACTTCGAGCCCCTATAACCCCATTTGGCTAGCACTATACCCATTTAATTCCAAATGAATATAATACAAAATTATAAATTATTATTTACATTTACTGTGAATTCTGTTACTGCTCCACGAGTACGTCACACTTGCAGTTTTGAAGAATACTCCTATTCTACAGTATAAAATATATCAGTGATATAATACTATGTCCTTACAAATAAATTATTTGTTAAGCTCAAACGCAATTATTTTCAACAAAAGAACTCTCGGAACTTCCATTCATCAGAGTAAATTGAAATCGTGTCTTATTTTAATTTGTTCAACCACTCACGTTCTTCCTTGCATAAAAAGTTATTAAGGGGATATTTTTACACAGAAATAATTATTAAAGATAAAGTAATAATATGAATGTTTGTAATTGGATGTATGGACTCATTGCCAAGTAATCAAGTGTCTACAAATGTTTTCTCGAATAGGCTGGTCGTTACTTTATAAATCCCCAAGAAGGTTTAATTAAGTTCACTTTACCGAACATACAACTTTTAAAACGTTTATCAGTTTCATTAAAGTTTTCAAATAAAACATCTAGCCATATTTTTCATTGTAGTCTCCAAATATATTGAAGATGTCTTAATATATGTAAATGGTGATAGGATCGTATCATTAGGTAAGTAATAATAGAAATGATTGTCAATATGAGCATTCGAATTCAATTCCCGATCGAGTAATATTCCAAGGAATGTAAAACAATCCTCCAATCCTCTTCATTTATCATAGTATCATGCAATAGGAAGGCTGGCTCGTCATTGGAATCTCCTGATCGCAGTTCAAAGATCAGGATATCTAATTTTGAAGAGTTTCCCGTGATATCGAGACTATTGGACAATATTGTTAATAGGTGATAGTTAAAAGATTAACTATCACCATTAGATGTACTATCACCATTTACATCTATTAAAACATCTTCAATATATTATTTGGAGACTACAAGGGTAGAAAAATATGGCTAGATGTTTTATTTCAAACCTCTAATGAATATATTGTAAAATTTATTGCTCCAAAACTGAATCTTACCTTCCCGTAAAATAAAAAATATCCCAGTAGGCTTTGGAAAAAATTAAGGGTAATATTATAGTGCCAACATGCTTGAGATGGTTTCAAATTGTTTACTATTTTCAAAATCTTATTAAGCACAATATATTTATGTAAAAATCTGATTACCTAAGTATCAATTAAGAATAATAAACAATATAAAACTAATTCAAATATAAATGAAGCTTGATTGAGGAGAAACAAAAAATAACGTAGAACAAAACATGCAAAAAGCTATTTATTTTCTTGCTTTTGCTTATATGTTTGGTTTTTATCTCCATAAAATTATGTTTTTCTATTTCCAGCTCATTGCAATAAGAAATAATAACAATTTTGCTCTTCATTCAAACGTCCATCGCGCTCGGTTTTTATTTATATAATAAAGGTTCTTTGTTGTGAATCATACTTGTATTTCAAGGTGTGTTACGCAAGGTGTGAGCCATAGCAGAGATATAAATAAATAAAAACATTGTAGGAATTTCCATTAGGGAAGATTGGCAACACTTGTCTTACAGAATCACACCAAAATATGTTCTCTGTTCCCGAGCTCGAGATGAAGCGATGTGACTGATTGCGGGGAGGGAAGAAGAGATTTGACTGCGTCATCCTTTGTGGTAAGCCTGATAGATTAAAACAGTATTCGCCAAACGTTTCTTTTGGGCAAAGTAAACACTTTTATGTTGAAGTATAAACACATAGAGAGTACATATGGCAAGGTTATTAACACGAATGAAATAAAAACTACCAAATTTTATGAACTACGTAAAATGTATTACAAATAAAAAAAAAAGTCTTTTCATTTTGTTTTGAATGAATCATTTTTTAATTGCAATTGCAATGATTATAACATTGCTTGGGTTAAAAATTAGTATGGGAAATAAAAATATTTAATTTCAACAGATACGATGACGTATGAAAGCTTTCTAGAAAACAAGCGGATTCTGAATCCAGAGCAATTTGGATTCAGAAAAAACAAATCCACAATTGACGCTGTGAACAACCTTTTGGAAAATGTTGTCGATGGATTGGAACGGCGAGAACATGTGCTTAGCATATTTCTTGACCTGTCCAAGGCATTTGACTGTGTGCATCATGAGACACTGCTGCACCAGTTGGAGAAATGTGGCGTTCGGGGACTCCCGCAGCTGTGGCTTGCTTCTTACCTAAGGGAGCGAGATCAGAGCGTGGAGATTACGAACGTCACATCTAACAAAATCAAAATGCCTCATGGTGTCCCTCAGGGATCTATCCTTGGGCCTCTTTTATTCCTGATTTATGTCAGTAGATTGAACTCGGTGATCCAACATGGGAAACTAGTTCAATATGCTGATGACACGACTCTCTGTTTTAAAAGCAAAACACTGGAAGAACTGGAAATCACAACGTTTGTTGAAGTGAATTCATGTATTCAATTCTTTTCTGAAATGAACTTGAAAAACAAATCAAAACCAAATCAAATTTTGTACATTTCTGCATTCGGCAGAATACACGTTCGGATGGGCCAGCTGTATTTGTAGATAATGTCCGTTTAGAGGAAAAATACTCTACAAAGTTTCTGGGAATGTTCCTTGACAGAGGGCTGACCTGGGACGACCACATCGACCACATATGTGCTAGAGTTTCCGCAGGTATATATGCCTTGCGCAACCTAGCAAAGTTATGTTCCCCCAAAGTTTTAAAAAATGGCCCTACTATGGCCTTATCCATCCACACTTTGCGTATGGAGTAAGACTTTGGGGAGGCTGTGCCAAAAATAGATTGGAACGAGTATTCAGACTTCAAAAAAAGGCTGTCAGAATCATACAAAAATTGAGTTTCAGAGAGTCGTGTAGGGAATCTTTTAGGGAGCTTGGATTTATGACTTTGCCCTGCCTCTACATTTTTGAGGTGGTTACGTACTGCAGATCAAGGTGTACTCTGATTCGTGGCAGGGACGTTCACCAATATGAAACAAGAGGCAGGGACAACTATCGAACTCAGCATCACAGACTGGCGTTGTCGCAACATCTACCTCAAGAAGTTGGTGTCAAACTGATCAATAGGCTCCCTGAAAGTTTAAAGAATTCCAACAATCAAAATCAATTTAAAACTCGTCTAAGACGCCTACTGGTGTCTAGAGCGTTTTACTCTGTCGATGAATTCATGATGAGCCGCTGTGATTTATGAGAGCATAGGATCTGAGGTCAGTGAGAATGTGTTTGAGAGAATGTATGAAGATGCAAGTTTGACTGTGTGTGTGAATGTATAAGGGGTTGCTTATAATTATAATTATAAGGGGTTTCTTGACGATTGCGATGCAATGTTGAATTGTAAAAAAATAATGCAATAAAAGATGATTTGATTTGATTTGATTTCGTATCACAAAGTGCCGTGTAACATGTTGCATTCAAAAGTATTTCAACTATCTAGCTTATTTATGAAACTATATTTCTTGCTACGTCACATATTGAAATACCCAAAGAGTATAAACAGTTTGTGTAAATGTTTATTTACTCTGCAATTTTCTCTTGCCAGTGCGGTTATTCATTATAACAATTTAGGAATGATTATAACGCTAAAACAAATCCTATGAAGTCACAGACATAAATTCTTTATTTTTATATTTTTACATGAGTACAGAGGCAGAGGTAGTCCCACGTTTTTGTCTTACATGTACCAGCATTGAATTCGATATTTATTATATAGGAATGTTACTTCATACTGAGTTTTAAGTCGTTAGTTCTTTTTCGATATTTCGTGAGTACAGACAGAGAGATAGAAAAACAGAAAGAAAGAAATGAACTTTTTCCGTTACCTTTAGTGATATGATTCCTTAAGGCTCAGCCGTTTTATGTACTATATTTTTATTTTATAAGCTTTATTCTTAATATTTTCAATATGATTATTAAATTTGTATTTATTTTTAGATTTCAGGTTTACATTCAGTACAAGGTCTACATTACAGAATACTTCTTGTGGAAAATCTTAATTACATCAAAAACTAACAAAAATACAATCAAATTACCAATTATATAAAAACTATTCTGTTTTTAAATGCATAGTAAACGTTTAAAATTTATTTCAAAAGCTGAGGATGCCAAAAACTGGAGGTCACTGGAGAAGTGGTTAAAAATGTTTTTAACCACTTTTTAACCACTAAAAATAGGAAAACCTGACAATTTTTTTATCCTAGAAGTTATTTTGATATTACAATCTCCGCCCGTGTATATTTTACACCTTCACCGGGGCTCTATTCAGGGTGAGATTAATTAATGTCACAAGAATACTGCCGCCCTAGGGCATCTGTTGCAGTCAGTTTTACTGTGTACGATTTAAATAAATAATTCTGAATATAATAACTAAAGAACAGTATTACGGACTTGTGTGGTTAATTCTATCCTAGGAAGGAGTGAGGGAGGTAGTATAGAAACGTTTGTTATTTAGTTTTTAGTTTGTTAAATTCTACAGTCTGCCATTTGCTAACAGGTATTTATATGTTATTATTATTATAAAATCTATTATACCTTGCACATTTACTGTAAATTATATCCTATACAATTTATATAATATATATACACAATATATACAATACAATAAGATTATTACACAATATATATATATATATATATATGTGCGTGCGTGCGCGCGTGTGTGTGTGTGTGTGTGTGTGTGTGGCAATAAAAATAAAAAAAGACTTCCCAGAATAAAAACGATATAAAATATTTTTATGTAGTGTTAATTTTGAGAAAACGTAGCGTGTTCCATAAGAAATGATACGTTTTGTCACAATTTTGCAAATGTTGAAATTCCTAATTAATATTTTAACCATCACGTAACAGTAGATGAAGTCTCTTACTGTACTTAAACTTTCTTGTAATCATACTAGTTTTTAATATGGGCTATTAATGGAAACATACAGGGTGTTTGAAAAGTATGGGTACGGCTTAGTATTTTAAAAACCATAGCAGATAACATCTATAAACTTTGCACAGTGTCATATGGCTATGTAAACTATTTTTCCTTCTATTACCATGACATGCAAACCATGGGGGGACGGCCCACAGAGGGAAACATGGAAATCTTAAATTGAAGCACGGGTCGAGTGATACCTCATTTGAAAGAGCTCGCTTAGTAGAGTTGAATGCCGCAAACCGCATCTCAAAAGGTTTATCCAATCAGAAATGGCGGGTTGTTTTAGGTACACATTGTGAAGTACATTATGCGCTGCCATTTCTGACTGGATCGTCGTATTCTGATGCGGTAGGCGGCGTTTCACTCTACTAACCAATGTGTTTTCACTTAATTTTTTTAATTAGCAAATTATGTTATAAATTTATAACACAATAAATAAAAAACAATAAATACCGATGTTTTTTAGTTTTATTTATTGTGTTGTCCGATGACAGTTCTTTACCATGCTACAGTTCCTGGAGTAGAGATGCGAGGCGAGGCCATTGGTTTGGAAGTAGGTGGGTTTTCCGCTGACATTATGGATTATTAAAAGCTTTTAACTGAGGAAGGAAGGAGACCTGATAAAATTATTAATTGTTATATACAATAAGCACGCAAGTATAGAGTTTTTTTTCTATTGGAAGGGTAAACAATTATGGTAAAAGGCTATAAGACCTAGTTGTCAAACATATATACCCAGTTTCATTGATTTATTGCCTGAGTTTTGGCTGAAAAAAAAATATATATATCAGCTATTTAATACGTATCATTCGTTACTTACGAATAAATAATTTGTAACCCCAGTTTACATTTGTGCCTCTAGATTCGCAATATGTTCTTAATACCAATACTTTACTGTTCAAGAAAAGGTAAGCTCAATGAAAATGTATATCATTGCATTTACATACTGATTTAAACTACATTAAAGAAAGGAGTTCCCTTAAGTAAAATATCCGAGTTTCCATGAGGTAACTGACAATTATGAGCATCTAAGAAACATATACAATCATTTCGAAAATTAAGTAAACATTGATATTTTATACTCATTTTAAAAAGAATGCAAGGTCAATAAGTGCAATCCTTTACGTTTAATCCAAATATTAGGCTTAAACGCTGGCTAAGGAAGGCTCTATAGTAAGTATACTCGTATATATGATTTTTCGCTCATCAATGGTAAATCATTACCAGATCTTTAGGGATTCAAAAAATTATGGGATGGAAAAATTAAATTTCTTTCTATCCGTCATTTTTTTAATATTCTCAAATATTTTTACAATGATGGGAACAATAAAAACAAAATAGATAAATTTGTAAACAAACTCTATACATCCATAAGAGATTAAAATGTGTAACAAATCACATGTAGGTTTTTATTATTTAAACATTGATATAAAGCCCAAATTTCATAGAAAAATCTGAATGTTTCATATGGTAAGATATGTCGAGACAAATCTTTATGTATACTTTAAATCTCGCACGAAACTTATTTCTACAAGAATCAGTTCTAAGGTTCGTCATTTTTGTGTCAAACTTTTTTGTTGTAATCCAATAAATAAAAGATTTTCTTTAGGGTTCCGTTTCGATTTTAACCCGAAATTGAATATCCATATAAACACATTACCGAAGCATCTAAATTCAGCTACATTCACCCTGAGACGCCTTTTTATATTTACCTCAGAAATAGTTCTTAAACTGGGTGACTTAGGCTTATTTGAAACAAAGTTGACGTACAGAACTTCATTTTGGGGATATTCTAGTGTCATCAATTTTAATAGAGTATTCACTCTTCAAAAGAGAGCGTTGAGGGTTGTCTCGGAAATGATATCTGATGAAAGCTGTAGATAGCGTTTCCAATCTAGAGGGATCCTAACCTTGCCCTCCTTTCTCATTTTCCAATAAAGTTTGCTTTTCAAAATAAAAATATTTTTCCACATTTAAATCATATCCATAACACATGGCACGTAAATTAACTTAATTTAGACAATTTCAGACTTAACCTTTTAAAAAACTAATTTTTAATTTTTGGTACTAAATTTGGTACCAAATTTAATCAATATTCAAATAAATGTAAACAGTTTCAAATATTATTTGGAGGCTTACTTCATAGAGAAGAATTTCTTTAGTCTTCACGGGGCTCTCGTGATAATCATGTTTTGATTAGAAATCGTTTTTTATATTGTGAATGATTTAACATTTTTAAAATAATGTACACTGTTTTACATTTAGATTTTATGCTCTATTGTAAGCTGTTCTCGTCTGTTTCTTTTCAAATAATTACTATTAATACTGATGATTTAACTTACACAGAAAACCTTGGTGCTCTATTGTGTGAATACATTTTTCTCTTCCTTCTTATTATAATTTTAATAGTTTAACTTTACTTTTCGATAACAATAGTAATACGGAAGATTATGATCAAATTCCAGTTAGGTTATAACTAAAAAGAAGTACGCCACGCCACATGCCGCGTAGGATGCTTCTGTGAGGCTAGATGCAAAATGTATACAGCTCAATTCATTCTCAAGATGTCCTGCAGATTACATGCAAAATGTTAAGTCTGCAAATAAAATATTTCTCAAGGGATCTTACCACATCATACGTTCACAATTTTTGTTATTTCGTTTGGTTTCATAGCATTGTTTAAATAATAACATTTCCTGTGAAGTACCTACGAAAAACACTACAACGAAAGAGGTTGCTGAAAACAAATCTTGTCCTCAATTTTTAATACAGATTTCACTGCCTATAATTTTTGTCATCATACTGTATAAATAAAAGCCACATGATTTTATGTCATGTGTTATGTCTCAATACAGTTGACAGCTATCGTGACAATACAGTTGATTCTGGCTTTCACAACACATTCTGATGTGTTTTAGATGCATTTATACTATGAGATCTAACATCAGACATCACCATGAAATAACTAAAAAATTCAAGTATATAGGTCAGTTTACGAAATAACTTTAATATATTCAAAGCAAACAGAAAAATAAGAGAAATAAAAGAGAATAAACATTCTTACTCTCATTTTCTTTTTCTTTTATTTTGTTTTCTTTTTGTCATGAACTAGCTTATCATCACCTAACGAAGAGGAAATATTTTCATTCTTGAACGTTATGCTATACATTATGTAACATTTAACAATAGCAAATGACCGAAACTCTTTTTTCCTTTTAAACCATCTATCGTTATTAACATATTTAAAAATAAGATGAATTTGAATGTTACAGTTCTTCAAGTGATGGGCTTTCCCAACGCTCAGCCAATTATAAACATTAGAAAAATAAATGACACGCACGGCAATGGTAATAAAGTTGTTAAAGATACTAATGCAATTAATCGAAATTATTACTTGGATTAAATACTGAAATACTTTAAACTCGTACGAAGTGTGTTTATCGAGATTAATTAAGCATTTGATAAGAATTCATCAAAGCCTATTAATTAGTGCCAGAGGCATAGTGTCAATGACGTAAAAGCAACTCCGGCTTTTGAACATTGAAACGGATGATTTCCTCTTCAACGCGCTTAACTGTTTATAAACTGTAGGGTAACTAGGACACTTTTTAACAAAACTTTTAAAAAGTGGTTATTAGAAATTGGCCGAACTTTAGCAAAATTTATCAGTCGAGGGGCTTTGGAAAATTTCATTCTGTGTGTCTGTCTGCATGATATCTCCATAACTAAATTACATAAAATCTTGAAATTATTCATAAGCTTCATTTCTATACAGGCAACAACAAGGTTGATGATGATGCTCGTCATTCCAAGGAATTTACCTAAGCGTAGTAAAAACTTTCGTACAATACATTGTGAAGTATTACTTACATAACTTTATTACCGTTCCACTAGTCCGTTAGACATACTGTTTTTAACAATGACTACGGTATAAAACCTATTAAAATTATGATATGATGTGCTTACGCAAATCCTTCTTAAAGCCAGTCATAATTATTTAAAATACAATTACAAAAACATTAATTGAAACTTAGTAACATTCATCAAGATAAATTATAATCGTGTCTTATTTCAATTTGTTCGACCATTCAAGTTCTTCCTTCAATGAAAACGAATTGGGTGTATTATATTGTTCACGATGCCATGTCGCGACGATAAAATATTATCAGGTTTTATAGTTGTATTTATTGATGCGCATATGGAAGTAATCTGGTATTTTCTAAGGTATTCTTTAAGAGGCTGGACATTCTTTAATAAATACCTAAGGACGTTTCACGTAATTGCAACTCGTATATCATTCACTTTCATATAAAACGTATATCCCATACATAAAATAACGTTTCTCCTTTTTAGCAAAGCTTTTTTTAATTCCTACAGGTATATGAAACTGCGTATTTATTTATCCATTCTTCCGTCTCTTAAAGAAAATTCCTCACACACATACACACTCACACACACACTTAGTACATATATTTATATGCTACGTGATAGTATGTTCACAGAATTAAATAAAATTAATAAGCTGTATATTGGAATTTTAACTATTACAAATATCAAATTAAAAAATGTTTATAAATTGTAGTATCGAAAGGGTAATAATAATATAATCTTTTAATGCCCACCTTAAAAGCCATCTTGTGTCTAACTTTTATACGGTTTTTAAGGTAAAATGAATTTTTATTTAAAATTGTTTAATTATGAGATCCGTCAACTATTATGTTAATCTAAAAAATAATATACTTGAATTTTAAATTTATTATTTACAGTGAATAATTTAAAGGAATAAATAATTTCACGCTTTGATCAGTTTTAAAAACCTTCCGGAGCTTAATCTTATATGTAAGAGGTTTTTGACAAAGAATAGGGGATTCAAAGAATAGGAAAGAGCCTAATCGAAGTGTTATATTTTTGTGACGAATAATGTTTGGCTTTATTGTCCGAATTCTGTTGTACCAATATTACTTGTATTTCAATCAAATTCCTTTAGAAAGTAAAAATGAGTCTTAAACGAATCGAGGACTTACAAGTTAATAATAGTGTTAATTTAAAGTCTGTAAATTTTGTCAATTCAGTTACTGAGTAAAATTTATTAAATGGCATTTTTTTTAATTGTATACTCATATAAGTTAATTTAGAGAACTTACAGTCATAATGCGAAACAATTTTTCGATTATAACAAAATATTATTTTTTTTAATCTTTAGATTATTCAGTTAAAACAAGGCACTTATTAATAATAAACTTAAGGAAGCTAAGTACAGAGAAACTCAATAAATGCCAGAAGGGGATGACCTGGCATCTTTCATTGAATATTATTATCTGTCGTTGAGTTTCGCATCTACTTGACTTGACACTCTGTTATTTGCTCTTTTATTAAATTTTGAAAGTGTTTGAGGAATCAATTATTTTAACTTATTGATTAAAAGATCTTACTAATCGATTAATTCTGTTTCAAATAGTTAACGAAAATATATTCGACTTGAGTACATTAATATATAATTCAAATAAGCAAATATGAGTGGGTATATATTATGTTAGTTAATTGAAGGCTTATGTGTTTAATCGCTTTTATAACTTTAAGCAATTGTTTTACTAAACTGGTTCTACCGTATAAGTTCCAGGTAAACATATCTGTGTTTCACTTAAGTGAAATTAATTTAATCTGGACAAACCAAACGATGTCCAGGACCGGCGTAAATATAAAATATTGGTTTAAGAGTAAGTGACTGATATATCTAGTTTACTACGAATGAAAACTGTTTGATTGTGGCTCCCTTAATTTTAAAGGGTTTTTGCAATCCCAAACATGAGAAGCCCTTTATCTCTCTCTATGGATTCTTAACAGAAGGCAGCCTCCATTCAATATCGTACCCATCCTGCATATTCTGTCATTCTGGAAGCAACACAAAGGTCCTTTTAATAATAAGCACAAGACAGGTTTTTTCAATAGCTTTGACTCAATCCACAAAAATGTTTTAATTATTATCAAATTTATAGTTTTCATGTAGATGTTACAGCTAAAGCTATGGTGATAGTATCAGAACAATTACACATTTGCCCATTTTATGGATTGCAAAAATGGTACATTATTGTTCGTAATTTACTATAAATTCGCTTGATACTTACTCAGCTATACTAGAATGAACGCCTTGACAATTTAGTATACCCATGAATTCCTCCTTTGAATTCTTTACTCAGGGCAGAATAGTATTTCTCTCTGTTCCATTAAATTGTAATGGATCAAATAAAAATTAACTGCATTATACCCTCCGATAAGTGTCTTACATCGGACGCTATCTCAGACTTGTCTCCTGGAATCTGAAATACACCTTATTTCAGACACAACACTATCAGATATTTCAGAAGCTGAACCCTAAATTCGCATTGAATCAATCCTTCTCATTATAGCAAAGCTATATGGAATACAGATCTAAGCTACAATAAAACTGCATTATAAGCTGAAACCGAATGAATAAAATAAAAATTTTGGCTTGAGCCCATCGGCACCGCCTAGATAGGTATCAGCTTGCTAGGACAAGGTAAACCTAGGAGCTTCTGGTCCATTGTACTAAATTCATATTATATTAGTGTTAACTACCAAGCTCTATTATACATACAGATCATAAAGTAATGGTACTTTGCTTAGTTACTTCACTTGAAAATAGGTAAGCTTAAATATATCTCCAATTGAATTCATTTTTAACCCTTAACCTGAAATTTTAACCTTCTCGGTATACCCTCTCCACTCATAAATAGGTTTCATTAATTTAAAACTGCATAAGCTTCTACTCTAATAGTAATACTAGGTTATTTATTTAGGCCCATTTTATGTAACCAGTTTACAATAATTCTATCTTTTGAGCACAGTAAATTTAGGATATACTAATTAAACAGCATAATTTACTCTGTAATCACGTAGTTCTTAAATCTGAGGCTTTTATTTAGATAGCTGATTTTGAAAGGCACAATTTAGATAACAGTGCAGTAACTTGTTACATTTCTTCCTCTGTAATCATGTATGTTACATTTTCCAATGAAAGCTTTGATTAAACTTCAAAACTCCTTATTCAAGTTATTAGAAGAAATATTTATTTATAACATGCCATCATTCTAAATAAATAATCTTTTTCCAGCAGATATATCCGTCTTCCAAACGATTATTGGGAACCATAGATATAATATAATAAAAGATTACTAATAAAAAAACTATATCAAATGCAATTTTTATATTCTAGGAACATATAAGTATTTATGAAAAACTGTTCAATAATCTCAGTTTAAATAATAATAGCAAATTAAAAATTTCTTTCATACTTAAAGATTTTTATTAGGATTGTTTTGGTAAAATTAATAAATTAATAAAGATGAACACAATGATACTTTCTTAAATTAAAAACAAAGGTACGACCGATCATTACATTACGACTTAATTAACTTGGAGTAGGCAACAAATCTAAAACAACGTAACATTTACACTTAAACAAATAAAAAACCGAGCCCGACCTTTTCGGAAAATAAAAATACTCCGTTTGGATAGTGAGCCCTATATAACGGGTTAAGTTCCTAACATATTATATATTATTATAAATTGTTTACTTTGTCAAAATACGCATTATGTGGTTAGGTGAGCAGTCACGAAATTTGAATGATACAAATCACATAGGTATTTAATAATTAATTAAGAATAATAAGCAATTTATAGTTACTCAAAATACAAATTAAAATTGACTAAGGAGCAATAAAAATGTATGTTGAACAAACATGCAAAATAATATTTGTTTCCTGTTTGTTTTTGGGTGTGGTTCGTATTGAATAGCGAACTCCTAATTATCAAACCGATCGTATCACTTAAAAATTGTGTTTATCACTTTTCAGCACATTTTAAGAATATCTAATAGCAAACTGGTGTTTCTTTCAAGCGTCTAACGGGCTGGTTAAAATATCGAGCGTCTAGTTAAAATATAATTACTTTTATCTATATCATACTGCTATATCAAGGTCAGTTATTCAAGATTTTATCAATAACAGATATACATAAACTAAAAGATTACCCAAAGTACGTTCTCTATTTCCGAGCTCTAGATGAAGCGATGCTACTGATTGCGAGAGGAAAGAAGAGATTTGACTGCGTCATTCTTTGTGGTAGGCCTGATAGATTAAAAACAGTAATCAACGTTTATTTTGGGCAAAGTAAACACTTTCATATTGAAATACAAATACATGCAGAGAACATAATTTCTTGGTTTTTACTTGGTTTTATCTACACGAATTAAATAAAAACCACAAAATTTTATGAAATTTATTACGAATTTTCATTATATTTTGAAGGCTATTGCATTAAAAATTATTTTAAATATATAGCTTATTAATTAGTCTAGATTTAATGCTCTATCATACGTTCAAATTGTCAATGAATATACGCGTACACAGTTGTTTACAAAATTATTTAGTCTCTAATTTGATATTGCCATTAACATGGCCTATTTAGAAATGATTACTAACGGCAAGAAACATGCTATGAAGTTACAGTGATAATTTATTAATTTTTATATGAGTAAAGAGGCACAATTAGTCCCACGTTGTCATTTTTACATGCATCGAACTCGATGTTAGTTATATTGGGCCAAAATAAGAAAATATTTACCTAACATCTTCCAACCTTATTTTTTGGAAAAATCAAGCTGTTAATTTGTCGAGTACTACGTAGAGAGACCTGTCTGCGTGTCTCGAGTAGATGAAGCGGCTTCCGTTGAGCGAATACTCGGTGGGCAAGATTGTAAGTTTCCATTTACCAAATAATAGCTGGCGGCAAGAGACCAGCAGTATCACGAAAGGCCGACACGTGCTCACGTCTGCGAAGGTTTTAGACAAACCGCATAACATTTTTTACAGCTTTTGGATTCGATGCATTCCTTCTTTAGTAATGCTATTTCCAAAAGCAGGAAGACACTAATACAAAACTGATAAATATAAAGAAGGCATGAATGAATGTTTCTACTAAACTCAGAGTTTTACATCCTTACAGAACATATCCTGCTAAGGAATCCCTTAACATTGATGAAAAATGTGCAATTGTACATAACTCTCGACAGTTTAAGACCCTCCTGTCCATATCGCACAGATAGGTATGGCGATTCATGCGATCACGCAAGGCCTGTGTCGAACTCCCAACCCACCTAAACCCAAGTTTTCACATTGCGTCGACAGGTACTACGTTTCATGCGAGCTCATTGCCCAACTCTTAACTGATCTACACAAGACACGGTGATTATAAATAGTACATAAAATTATTAAATAAGCTGTAAGAATAATAAAAATGATCAAAGGCTAAAAGATTAATTTTGAAAAATGCCATGATTAAGGGAAGATTCAAATAAATTACCTTTTAAAATAGCAATTAGACTTCTTTCTTGAAGCATGATGAACACATTTACAAAGTTTCAAATATCTCGGATATCATTGTCAAAATTATTGAACAGGAGCACATCCCTTTGGAATTTTAACCCCAAAACCAGTAGGTTCTAATCTCTGGGACCTTTTTGTCAGAATAATTCCACAGGTAAACTATCTTTTAAACCCATAACCAGAACGATTCTTTGTTTAACCAAAAGAAACGCATTTGCTAGTTTCAAATCTATGATACTTTTTTATTAGATTTATCGCGAAGACGGACAGATGCGCTGACAACAGCACGGTTTTAAGAAATCCTTTTCTGATCCCTAACTACTGCAAAAGTCACATATAATTAATACGCAACCAAATCATAAGGCGTGTATTTAATGCAGATTTTAACGCATATCAATTGAAAATAAATGTGTAATCTTTAAAGTCGCAAATGAACTAATCGTTATTTTAATCTAAAATGAACTCTATATTTGACTGTCCCATACCTTGTGGAATAACGAGGGTAAAGAGAATAAAATTCACATAGGAACTCGGGGAAGAAATTAATAATCTCTCATAAGAGATAATAAATATTTAGAATTGACAGATGTGAGTGGGAAGGTTATCAGTTTACAAACAAGTTAATAGAACGACACCATTCACCAAAATATTATACACATACAGTTACAAAAGGTACAGTGATATGACAGTGCGGTGCATGATTTGAACTAAGATTTGAACGAGTTCAAGCTAAATATGTAAACAGGCGTATTGACGTTAATACTATTTCTCACAGTGAAATATCCGCTAATCAGCTGCTGCAATCGATCAAGTGGTCACTTATGGGTTGTGAGATGTTGAACCAACGTGTTTTATGATTTAAAAGTACTTTTATTTACACGAACTTTTAAGCAAAACTTTAAAATATACTGAACATATTTTGTTAGTCACATTCATTATGCAGTTGGGTCTACATTATAGTTATTCATATACAAGTAATTACCTTATAAACAGTGCAGAATGTGTAAGTCATAACAACAATAACATTGAAGTCAAATAAATTACCTGAAATTTATGGGTACAAATTGCAAAAGCCAATTGAAGTACGGAACAGAAAACCTTCCTAGTACTGAAATGAGATTTCTTCAAACGATGTTTATCTGCCACATTTCACATGCAATCTCGATAAAATATCTTGTATAGCGTACCTCAGTCTTCACATAAGGTAATTATAAATTAAAATAAATTTAGTAACAAGATTAAGATTGCTTTAATAATCCTATCAAAATTATCATAATATAACTTTTTTCTGGTATTGTTAAAGATCAACGAGGGTGGATCCTTAAAAATATACTAAACCACTTCTCATTCTTCTTTTCCTAATAAAAACACTGAAAAGACTAAGAAAATTTAATACTTTTTATAAATAGTGCATAGACACATAATTTTCAGATTATCTGAAATAGTTATTAAAACAATTAGGGCCAAATACACTTATTGATAATAATGCATAGAGTTAGATTAATATCCATGTCCTAAATTAATTCCTGGCACTATATAACTATTGTACAGAATTGTTTGCTTAATGAAATCAAAGTCAGATAATCAAATTCAGGTCATCTTTTCATACGCAACCATCTAACCTAAAACTTGAAAATCGTGAAGTATAATTATATTTCATTATTTACCTTGTAAAATCATGTTTGTAAATAAAACACGTTTATGTTGGCCTACACTATAATTAAAGTAAGTTTCTAATTCTGGAACATTCTGTATGTAATTCTGTGTGTATGGGAATAAAGTAACAAGTTATTTCCTGGAAAGTTCAACCTTCTCCGATTTTTAGACTCTTTTTGCAGATAAAACTATTTTCTTTTAAGAAAACTTATTTTTATTTTATAGAAAATTAATTTAATTAATAGTTTTAAACCAAACAAACACTGTATTAATGAAAACATCCACCTATCGTATAACCGGTCTACAGAGGAATTCTGACACCAAGCTTTAATTTAAAATATCTAGATGACTCTCTAAATCGGGGTGGAAATATCTCAATATTGACTTAAAGATCGACCTACCCAAACCGTGTGAGCCTAAGAACTGAAATACTATCTAATAAATGTGATTCCCCTTATGAACACCATACACAGTATACAAACCAATGAATAAAGTTATTAGATTACACATAAGTTAAACTGAAAATGAACAGTACAGTTCTGTGATCAAGAAGATTAATACAAACATTACCATAGGATAAATAGATTATGAACAGAATCCGAATCCATCCTAACACAATCTGATTTTCTGTAAAATAATATTTAAAATTTCCCCTAAGTAACAAATCGATCAAAAACAGAGCTTGTGTTGCAGCACCAAATACAAGAAATGGAGGTTATCAACAGAGTTACAAATAAAAAGAACAAGTTTTTACCCATTCATTGTCTTACTTTAAACACTTTAAAACGAACGATTGACACATAAATAATAGTTAAGTTACTGTGAGATATCCTAATAAAGAAAATGATAGTCTTTAATTTTAAGATCTTTATATGGTTAGCTAACACTGCTACTACGGTAGAGTATACAGAACAAACGAAAGGCTGATTTCCTAATTAGCGCCACGACACTTATAACCGTCCACTCACCTTCACTTGTACACGTGACACTGCCACCTTACATATCATATGAACATCATGTGGCTACCACTGTATATAGAGTACAAGCGAAAGGAAGATTTACCTAATTGGCGCCACGACACTTATAACCGTGAAACTCACCTTCACTTGTACAAGTGACACTGCCACCGTAGCTCATTCCGCTGTATATAGAGTACAAGTGAAAGGAAGATTTCCTAATTAGCGCCACGTCACTTGTACTTGCACACGTGACACTGCCACCTTACATATCATTAGAACATCATGTAGCTACCGCTGTATATAGAGTACAAGTGAAAGGAAGATTTCCTAATTAGCGCCACGTCACTTGTACTTGCACACGTGAAACTGCCACCTTACATATCATTAGAACATCATGTAGCTACCGCTGTATATAGAGTACAAGTGAAAGGAAGATTTCCTAATTAGCGCCACGTCACTTGTACTTGCATACGTGAAACTGCCACCTTACATATCATTAGAACATCATGTAGCTACCGCTGTATATAGAGTACAAGTGAAAGGAAGATTTCCTAATTAGCGCCACGTCACTTGTACTTGCACACGTGACACTGCCACCTTACATATCATTAGAACATCATGTAGCTACCGCTGTATATAGAGTACAAGTGAAAGGAAGATTTCCTAATTAGCGCCACGTCACTTGTACTTGCACACGTGACACTGCCACCTTACATATCATTAGAACATCATGTAGCTACCGCTGTATATAGAGTACAAGTGAAAGGAAGATTTCATAATTAGCGCCACGTCATTTGTACTTGCAAACGTGACACTGCCACCTTACATATCATTAGAACATCATGTAGCTACCGCTGTATATAGAGTACAAGTGAAAGGAAGATTTCCTAATTAGCGCCACGTCACTTGTACTTGCACACGTGAAACTGCCACCTTACATATCATTAGAACATCATGTAGCTACCGCTGTATATAGAGTACAAGTGAAAGGAAGATTTCCTAATTAGCGCCACGTCATTTGTACTTGCACACGTGAAACTGCCACCTTACATATCATTAGAACATCATGTAGCTACTGCTGTATATAGAGTACAAGTGAAAGGAAGATTTCCTAATTAGCGCCACGTCATTTGTACTTGCAAACGTGACACTGCCACCTTGCACATCATTAGAACATCATGTAGCTACCGCTGTATATAGAGTACAAGTGAAAGGAAGATTTCCTAATTAGCGCCACGTCATTTGTACTTGCAAACGTGACACTGCCACCTTGCACATCATTAGAACATAGTGGAAGTTGTGTAGTGAAAATATATTATAAAATAATAACAACACCTATCAATTTATTTGACATTAATTCACAATAAGAATAAGGCATTCATCAAATCTCAACTACCAATACAGGATTTTCAAATGACACTTCCCCTTTTTATTAGTATATTAATAAAAACTTAATATACATTTAAACATATTTTAAAACTTTTATTCATACAACAGAGTTAATATGGTATTAAATTCAAGTAATTCAAGGTTTACCAAACAAGAGACTAGGAACAACGTCCTCCATCCAAGTTCACAATTTCATTACATTAACGTAAATATGCATATTCATCTTATTTACGTTGTCATAAAGATTTTGAAAAATTACCTTTAAAATTTGCCTGCAATTACGAATACAACATTCATGTCTTTCCAAGAACAAGTGACGAAGCTTTTTCAGCAAATCTATCGTGTTGATTACAATGATCGCCCAGGGAATTGTTGGAACTGGAATAAAACATCGTACTTTCCTTAGCCGCAGGACGACCTTAACAAAAACACCAATTACATTATCTTCTCGTATACTCGTTAAATTTAGTTAACAACCGATTTCTTCAGTATTATCAATACACATTATTTTTTTCCACGATATACATATAGCTGTACCCACGCCTTTACAATGGATGTATTGTAAAAATATGGATGATATTCTGTCCTCTTTATTACAAAATGTTACACAATCATTATTATACAGTTTATAAACTTTTTTTAAATTTAATTACAGTGGCAATGTTTGCAGTGACATTGTAACGTTTTTAATTGCATTTAATTTAAAGTTTACTTGTTTTTATACCATGAAGGTATATGCCACGTATTGCGTAACTTCACTCAGGATTAAGTGTTTAGCATAATTACCTATTACTGAGATAGTAATATAATGTTTTTTGTTATTTGATTAAGAATTAATCGCAATTAGTAATACACTTCATTGTGATAGCTGAAGATTGTTAATGTTTAGTACCACAGCAGTACCTGTGCGAATATAGGGGAAGCATTTATAGAATGAGTACACGTGCAAAAACTAATGTACAGCCAGGTCAGTTTTGGAAAGTAGGAGCGGTAGTTCACGGGTGGCGGGGTGGACTAACTATCCTACCTACCAGAAAATTGACGTCAGCCACCTTCGTCAAAATTAAATGTGGACCTACAGTCCTACAGACTCAAAGTATACGGAGTATAACGATCGACAGTTCTGACGGAGTACAGATAAAGAGTGGCATTGTCAGATCTTAACGAGTGCCTTTCTTCATTCCAGCAACATTTAACATTTAAAACCAATGTTGACAGATTAAAGCCCTAGATACAAGATAGCCTCGTTATAGTTGTTATAGTTTTAATATTTTGAAATCTGTGCTCGAAGAATAATTTATTCATTTGATTAGTTTTCAGGTAAATAAGAATTAAACTTATGAATACATTTTCCAAAGTTATTGATGTATACGTTCATTATTGAAATCAACAATGTCTACAATTTAATGTAATATTTTTACTATGAAATTCATATTAAATTATATGTCCCATATAAAAGAGTGCAAACTATGCCTGTAATCTGCAATGGTTCAGCTCTAATATTCAGATTATAGCTCATAGTTTACTCTGGTTTCACTGACTTTGAACATACTACGACCGTTGCTCATACAGTGTGTTCCGAAAACTTTTTCGATTTTATTCCTGAAGCAAAATAAATCAAAGTTTTATATCCAAAATTTGTAAACTTAGTGTGCTTACCTAAAAGCTATTATTTAGGTTTTCACTGAACTAACTTTTTCCTTGAGAACGGTGTATTTTGACAAAATTAAATTTGATATGTATACATGCATTTTAATTATAACCCAAATATCTGTTTATATAAATTGATAAATTTTAAAATGTATGTTTTAAAAATATAGGCATCTTAGTAACCCTAATTGAAAATAACTTTTAAATTATATTTGATAAAAATGACATTTATTATATTTTAGTTTGGAACCAGCCGCGACTCATATCATATAGTCCACTGTTTTCGTTGTTTAGTGGAGTGATCTTGCTCGGGGCATTGTCTGATGGGCGGGAAGTTTAAAACTTGTTAATGTAAAGTTGCAATAGCACTATTAATTACAATTACGTTAAGCAATAAAACGGCTAAAACTTACCAACTTGTGTTTTTTACATCAGATGTTCAAACTACATTTGAAAATGTACAACCCTGTTGTAGACACACACTGAATAACATTAAATATTCATAGATTCACGCGGGATTTTTTTTAATTTCCGCTGCTACTCTGTTCCTAAGGTAATTAGGCCTACTTCATTGGGGTTTCATTTTATAGCCGTTGTTTTTAATGTGACCCCATACAAAGTAGTCAAGTGGAGATAGATCTGGAAATCTTGGTGGCCACTCGATACTTCCCTTCTGTCTATTCAGATATTTGGAAAAATATTATTTAAATACTGGTGGATATGCACACCACAGTGTGGAGGTGCTCCAACCTGCTAGAACTAAACTTCATTACAGTTGTTGGTTACTACTTGAATAGCTGGATAAACCTGATTTTGTGACATTTTCTGGTATAACTCGGCATTAAGGTTTCCATAAAAAAGGCCCAACAAACTGATACCTCACAATTCCAAGCCAAGCGTTTAATTTTTGAGGGTGCTGGGTATGTTGCTCTCTCATCCAATGAGGGTTAACATCAGACCTATAGCGAGCATTGTGTCACTGCAAGTTCATAGCAGCCCTCTAGCAGTAGCCTTACTTATTTCATCAATCCTGAGGTAGTGGAAAATAGTGTTACTTGTCTGTACCTGATTGTGCCTGCCTGAACCTGCATGTACCCACCCGTACCTGCTTTGTCTGCTTATGCCCGCCTATATCTTTGTGTACTGCACTTTCCTGTAATCCGTACCTTCGTGTATCTAAAGAGGACGTGACCTTACTTACCTCAACTCTAAAAAATATAAAAAATTTTGATAGTTCCTCAAAAATGTCAGATATTTCAAGCAGAATTTGGGGTATTTTATTATAATCAGATAAAGACCGTTGCAGAAAATTTTGTGTTTTACCGTATGCACGTAAAATATGACTGAAGGGAATGTAATATTTTGATTTGTTAAAACACTTAACCTCCTTAAGAAACATTTTATTTGAACACATATAATTTTCTTAAATTATTTTTCATCCTATACTATAAATATAGTTACTCCATGACTGTTTTTATTCTATCGACTATTGTGCAATGAACCATATGTATATAGGAAAACCAGTATATTGTATCTGAAGCGATGTAAGGCGAGTGCTAACAAGTGCCAGGTTGTGGAAGTAAATGACGTCAGCAAAGTTGTTGCTGCTCCATGCTCTCTCAGCTGCTGATAGCTGTCTGCAAGTTTCTGTAATATTAGTTTGTAAGTTGTTCCTATTATCGCGGCATGTGTTGGCAATTGTTGATAACCATTTCCTCCTCATTACTTTTTTATATTTTCATAAAAATTTTAATATTTTAAATTGAAAATTTACTACGGTAACCGCAGTAATTTAAATAATTGAAGTATCATATTTATATGGTACGTAGCTGGACATATAAAGTTTAAGAAACAAAGGTTACAAAAAATCCTTTTGCTTTATTAGGTAAATAAAGTAACTATGGTATCGAGCTAAGTAAGTACATACTTTGGTCGAAGGAAAGTAACGAAGTAAATACTTGTAAATCTAACAATAATGCAATAATAGAAAAGTTATATAAACTTTCTTCCAATTTATTCTATTGTATCACTATGACTACAGCTAAGCTTTGTTAGCAAGAAAATATATAATCAATTTATTTTAAATCCTTTTTTAAATTTTGTCAGGACAAAACTAGTTATGAAATGGAATAGGAATCAATATTAACCGTGCTGAAATTCTATTTAGAAACCGATGAGTTTTAAATACTACTATTAAATTATTTATACTGCCGTAATTTAATAATTTTTATTTTTGGATTCATTAATACATAAATTAGTAGTTCGCAGAATTTATTCAGATCAGTTCGTGTTTTTGGAACGGTTGATTGGAGGTTTTTTTTGTGTGTTAAAGTTTGCATAGCTAATAATAGCAGAGTATGGATTGATTTCGTAAATTTTTACAGCTTTAAACTTAGCTCTAGGAAAGTTGCAGGCCCAGATGATGCAATATTTCGGACAACATCTACGTCAACAATAGTACGAGTAAAAAGATCGAACAGTTAGAAAAAATTTTTTAACACTACTATATTAGATAAGTTTTTCGTTATTTTCCTTATAACATATAACGTTGCACGTAAATGTGGGTTATACTTCCAATTTAATCTCTCCTATCACATTTTTTATTACCGTCAACTTCTGTTAGTTCAGATCAGATTATTATGTAACGGTTTTTTTTTACGTTTCGGTAAATCTGTCATTATATTTTAAAAGCATGTGGAAAACATAAATATGCGAGCCGCGAAACTAAGTTTTCCCCGTGTAAAACATAAATCCGTTGCATGCCAAATGAGGTAATGATTTTAATAACTATAATTTTAAATATGGGTAATTTTAATACTCCATCTACTACACAATTTGACCATTGTTTATAACAGCTACAACAATTAGATAAGATCTTGAATTGTTTAGTTTATTATGATAGAAAATAGTTATATTTGAATTCATTATGTATAGGCCACTTAAAACCCTGTATTAAAAGAATGATCTATGACATTATGAAGGATAAACCTTTTCAGCAGAACTTAATTCTATGTTGTGTATATAGATAGTCATTCCTACCCAGAAAATTGTTTTTATTCATACCCACATCTCTAATAGCTAAGTTATTCAATTCAAGGTTTTAAAGGTCTGGGAACATTCTGTAGGTAATTCTGTGTGTAATTTATAATATATAATTTCATTATTTTACCTTGTAAAATCATGTTGTGCAAATAAAACACGTTATGGTGGGACTAGCACTTTAATTAAAGTAAGTGCTTATTCTGGAACATTATGTATGTAATTCTGTGTGTAGTGGAATAAAGTATATAACAAAGTTATTTTCCTGAAACGTTTCAAACCTTTCTTCCGATTTTTAGACACTTTTTAACATATTAAAAACTATTTTCTTTTAAGAGAACCCATTTTTATTTTATAGAAAAATTAATTTAATTAAATAGCTTTTAAAACCAAACAAAAAACTGTATTAATGAAAAACATCACAACCCATCGTTATAACCGGTCTACAGAGGAAGTTCTTACACCAAGCTTTAATTTAACAAGATCTTAGATGACGTCTCTAAAGCGGGGATGGAAATATCTCAATATTGACTTACAAAAATCGACGCTACGCCCCAAAACCGTGTGAAGGCCTACGAACTGAAATACGATCTAATAAATGTGATTCGCCTTATGTACACCCATACACAGTTATACAAACCAATGAATGAAGCTATTTTAGATTAACACATAAGTAAAACTGAAAACTGAATCAGTAACAGTATTCTGTGATTCAAGGAAAGATTAATACAAACATTACCAAATAGGATAAATAGATTATAATCAACAGAAATTCCGAATCCATCTGAACACAATGCTGATATTCTCCTTCTAAAATATTTTTAAAATAATTCCCCTAAGTAACAAATCGATCAAAATCAGAGCTTGTGTTGCAGCACAAAATACAAAGAAAATGGAGGTTATCATATAAACAGAGTGTACATATAAAAATAACAAGTTTTTTTTCCCCGATTCAGTTGTTCTTTACTTTAAACACTTTAAAAACGAACGTATTGACACATATAAATAATTAGTTTTGTTTACTGTGAGATATCCTAAATAAAGAAAATGAAAAGTCTTTAATTTTAAAATCTTTATATGTGGTTAGCTAACACTGCTACCACGGTAGTAGAGGTAAATACAAGAACAAAACGAAAAAGACGATTTTCCTAATTAGCGCCACGGACACTTAATAACCGTTCCACTCACCTTCATTGTACTCACGTGGACAACTCGCCACCTTACACGTCATTTGGAATCATCCATGTGCTAATGCTACCGCTGCTTTATAGAGTAACAAGAGAAGGAAGATTTCGCTAATTAGACACCACGACACTTATAACCGTCCCACATCCACCTTCACTTGTACAACGTGACCAGACTGCTACCTTTACACGTCATTTGAACATCATGTGGCTAACCGCCTGTATATAGAGTTACAAGCGAAAGGAAGATTTCCTAAATTTAGCACCCATGACACTTATAACCGTCCACGTCACACCTTTCACTTTGTACCAACGAGACAACAGTGCTTACCCTTTACACAGTCATTTGTAACATCATGTGGCTACCGACTGTATATAGAGTACAAGCGAAAGGAAGATTTTTCCTTAATTAAAGCACCCAAGACACTTACTAACCGTTCCACTCACCTTCCACTTGTACACGTGAACACTGCCACCTTACACGTCATTTGAACATCATGTGGCTACCGCTGATATATAGAGTACTAAGCGAAAGGAAAGATTTCCTAATTAGCACCACTACACTTATAAACGCGTTTCACACTCACCTTCCACTTGTACACTGTGACACTGCCACCTTACACGTCATCATGTGAACATCATGTGGATACCGCTGTATATAGTGTACAAGCGAAAGGAGAGATTTCCTTAATTTAGCGCCACGACCACTTATAAACCGTTCCACTCACCTTCACTGTGTACACGTGACACTGGCCACCCTTACACGTCATCTTGAACATTCATGAGGCTACCGCTGTTATATAGAGAGTAACAAGCGAAAGGAAGATTTCCTAATTAGCGCCACGACCCCACTTATAAAACCGTTCCATCACCTTCACTAGTACCACGTGACAATGCCACCTTACACGTCATTTAGAACATCATGTAGGTTACCTGGCTGTTAGTAATAGATGTACAAGCGAATGGAAAGATTTTCCTAATTAGCACCAAATCGACACACTTATAACACGTCCACCTCAACCTTCAACTTGTACACGTGAACACTGCCACCTTACAACGTCATTAGAAACATCATGTGGCTGTACCGCTGTATATAGGAGTACAAGCGAGAAGGTAGATTTCCTAATTATGTGCATCCACGGGACACTTATAACTCGTCCACTCAACCTTCAAATTGTACACGTGACACTGCCACCTTTACACGTCATTAGAACATCATGTGGCTAACCGCTGTATATAGAGTACAAAGCGAAAGGGAAAGATTATCCTAATTAGCACCACGACCACTTATAAACCGTCCACGTCATCACCTTCACTTGTACACGTGACACTGCCACCTTACACGTCATTTGAACATCATGTGGCTAACCGGGCTGTATATAGAGTACCAAGCGAAAGGAAGATTTTCCTTAATTAGCACCACGACACTTTATAACCGTCCACTCACCTTCCACTTGTACAACGTGATCAAGGCCACCATTGCACATCAATAGAGAACATAGTGGGATGTTGTGTAGTGAAAATATAATTATTAAAATAATAACAACAACACCTATCAATTTATTTGAAACATTAATTTCACAATACAGAATAAGGCATTTCATCAAATCTCGAACTACCAATACAGGATTTTTCCAAATGACACTTCCCCTACTTTTTATTAGTATAGTTAATAAAAACTTTAAAATTATAACATTTAAACATTATTTAAAACTTTCTATTCATACAACAGAGTTAATATGGTAATTTAAATTCAATGTAATTCAATGGTTTAACCAAAACAAGAGTCTAGGAACAACGTCCTCCATCCAAGTTCACAATTTCATTACATTAACAGTAAATAATGCATATTCATTCATCTGTTTACGTTGTCATAAAGGTTTTGAAAAACTTACCTTTAAAATTTATGCCTGCAATTACGAATACAACATTCATTGTCTTTCCAAGAACAAGTGTCGAAAGCTTTTTCAGCAAAATCTAATCGTGCTTGATTACAATGATCACCCAAGGTGGACAATTGTTGGAACTGGAAATAAAACATCGTACTTTCGCTTAGCCGCAAGGACGACCTTAACAAAAAACACCAATTACATTATCTTCTCGTTATACTCGTTAAATTTAGTTAACAACCGATTTCCTTCAGTATTATTCAATACACATTATTTTTTTTTCCACGTTATTATATATCTAGCCTGTAACCTCGCCTTTACAAATGGATGTATATTGTAAAAATATGGGATTGATATTCTGTCCTCTTTATTACAAAATGATTACACAGAATCATTATTATACAGTTTTATAAAACTGTTTTTTTTTAAAATTAAATTACAGTGGCAATGTTTGGCAGTTGACATTGTAACGTTTTTAATTGCATTTAAATTTTAAAGTTTACTTGTTTTTATAAACATGAAGGTAATATGGCCACGTGTTGTCGTAATTCTGTCAGGATTAAGTATTTAGGTATAATTACCTATTACTGAGAATTAGTAATATATAATTGTTTTTATGTTTATTTGATTACAGAAAGTAATCTCACATTAGTCATTTAGTATACACTTCATTTGATAGCTGAATGATTGTTAAATGTTTAGTACCCGACAGCAGTACCTGTGCGGAATGATAGGGGAAGCATTTATAGACATGAGTACACAGTGCAAAAACTAATGTTACAGCCAGGTCAGTTTTGGAAAGAAGGAGCGGTTAGTTCACGGGTGGACGGGGTGGACTAACTATCCCTACCATACCAGAATAAAATTGACGTCAAGCCATCCTTCCGTCAAAATTAAATGTGGACCCTACAGTCCTACAGTCTCAAAAGAATATACGGAGTTATAAAAAACGATCGAACAGTTCTGAGACGAAGTACAGATATGAGATAGGCTTTGTCAGAATCTTAAAACGCAAATGCCTTTCTTCAATTCCAGGAAATTTAACTTATAAAACCAAATGTTGAACAGATTAAAGCCCTAGAGACAAGATTAGTTTCTTGGCCTTGTTATAGTTTTTTTATTTTTTTTTTAATGTTTTGAAAACTGTACTCTCAACAGAATAATTTGTTCAATTTTATTAGGTTTTCGGGTAAATATTAATTAAACTTACGAATAAAATTTTGATGTATTACTGTATAACTGTGTACGTTTCGAATGTAATTGATGTATACTTTCAATTATTCGAAAGTCAACATTAATTTACAATTTTAATGTAATATTTCTTAATTATGAAATTCATATCAAATTATATGTCCATATAAAAGAGTTACAACACTATGCCGTGCCTTAATCGGATGCAATGGTTCAGCTGGTAATATTCAGATTATTGTCATAGGTTTACTGTGTGATTTCCACTGAAACTTGTGAACATTTACTACGGACCGTTGCTGACATACAGTGTGTTCCGAAAACTTTTTCGATTTTATTCCTGAAGCAAAATAAATCAAAGTTTCATATCCAAAGTTTGTAAACTTAGTGTGCTTTACCTATAGCTATTAATTTAGGTTTTCACCACTGAACTACACTTTTTTACTTGGAGGAAACGCGTGTATTTTGACAATACCTTAAAATTTGATATATGTATACATGCATTTATTAATTATAAACCCCAAATATATATTTTACATAAACTTGATAAATTTTTAAAAATGTATATGTTTTAAAAATAATAGGCATCTTAGGTAACCTAATTGAAAATAAGCTTTTAAAATTATATTTGATAAAAAATCACATTTATTATATTTTAGTTTGGAACCAGGCCGCGACTCATATCTTATAGTCCGACTGTTTTCGTTGTTTAAGTGGAGTGATCTTGATCAGGCATTGGTCTGACTGTGGGCGGGCAAGTTTAAAACTTGTTAATGTAAAGTTGCAAATAGCCACTATTAATTCACAATTAAGTTAAGCAAATTAAAAAAAAAAAAAATGGCTAAAACTTTACCAACTTGTGTATTTTAACATCAGATGTTCGATACTAACATTTGAAAATGTACAAACCCTGTTGTAGACATACACCGAATAACGTTTTAAACTATTCATAGATTCACGCAGGGCTTTTATGAATTTCCGCCCCCCCCCTGCCCTTTTACTCTGTTTCCTTTAAGAATCATTAATTCATTGGGTTTCTCATTTCTATAGCCGTTGTTTTTTGAATGTGACCCCATCACAAAGTAGTTAAGTTTGGAGATTGGATCTCTGGCAATTAGGTGGCCACTCGATACTTTCCCTTCTGGTCTATTCAGACATTTGGATAAAATTATTATTTAATTAATGGTGAGATATCCACACCACCAGTGTGGAGGTGCTCCATCCTAGCTAGAACTAAACTTCATTACAGTTGTTGGTTACTACTTTGAATAGCTGGAATAAAATATAACCTGATTTTGTGATATTTTCTGGTATAATCGGCATCATAAGGTTTCCATAACAAAAACGGCCCCAACAAAACTGATTCCTCGACACAATTCCAAGCCAAAGCGTTTAAAATATTTTTGAGGGTGCTGGGTATGTTGCCTCTACTCATCCAAATGAGGGTTAACATCAGACCTATAGCGAAGGCAATTGTGTCGCTGCACAGTTCATTATAGCAGCCCTCTAGCAGTAGCCCTTAACTTATTTCTTCACATCCTTAGGTAGTGTGGAATAAATAGATTGTTACTTGTCTGTACCATGATTAGTGCCTGCGCTGAACCTGCATATGTACCCTCCGTACCTGCTTTGTCTGCCTTATGCCCGCCTATATCCTTTCTGTAATGTACTTTCTCCCTGTAATCCGTACCTTCGTGTAATCTAAAGAGGAACGTGACCTTTACTTACCTCATACTCTAAAAAAATGTAAAAAAATTTTGATATAGTTTCGCTCAAAAATGGTACAGGTATATTCAAAGCAGAATTTGGGGTATTTTATTATAATAGATTAAAGACCGCTTGCAGAAAATTTTGAGTTTTAACCCGTATTCACGTAAAATATGACTGAAGGGAAAAATGTCATATTTTGAATTTGTTAAAAACACTTAACCTCCTTAAGAAACATCTTATTTGATAACACATATAATTATTTTCTTACAATTATTTTTCGTCCATATACTTTAAATATAGTTAATCCGATGACTGTTTTTATTCTATCGACCTATTGTGCAATATGGAACCATATGTATATAGGAAAACCAGTATATTGTATCTAAAGTCGATGTTAAGGCGAGTGCTAACAAGTGCCAGGAGTTGGAGGGAAGTTAAATGACGTCAGCAAAGTTGTTACTGCTGCTCTATGGCTCTCTCAGCTGCTGATAGCCTGTCCTGCAAGGTTTCTGTAATATTAGTTTGTAAGTTGTTCCTGCTAATCGCGGCATGTGTTGGCAAAAATTGTTGATAACCATTTCCACCATTTCCCTCCTCATTACTTTTTTTTATATTTTCATGAAAATTGTAATATTTTAAATTGAAAATTTACTACGGTAACCACAGTAATTTAAATAATTGAAGTATCATATTTATATGGTACGTAGCTGGACATAAAAAGTTTAAGAAACAAAGGTTACAAAAAAATCCTTTTGCTTTATTAGGTAACTAAAGTAACTACGGTATCGAGCTAAGTAAGTACATACTTTGGTCGCAGGAAAGAAACGAAGTAAATACTTGTAAATCTAACAATAATGCAATAATAGAAAAGTTATATAAACTTTCTTCCAATTTATTCTATTGTAATCACTATGACTACAGCTAAGCTTTGTTAGCAAGAAAATATATAATCAATTTATTTTAAATCCTTTTTTAAATTTGGTCAGGACAAAACTAGTTATGAAATGGAATAGGAATCAATATTAACCGTGCTTAAATTCTATTTAGAAACCGATGAGTTTTAAATACTACTATTAAATTATTTATACTGCCGTAATTTAATAATTTTTATTTTTGGATTCATTAATACATAAATTAGTAGTTCGCAGAATTTATTCAGATCAGTTCGTGTTTTTGGAACGGTTGATTGGAGGTTTTTTGTGTGTTAAAGTTTGCATAGCTAATAATAGCAGAGTATGGATTAATTTCGTAAATTTTTACAGCTTTAAACTTAGCTCTAGGAAAGTTGCAGGTCCAGATGATGCAATATTTCGGACAACATCTACGTCAACAATAGTACGAGTAAAAAGATCGAACAGTTTGAAAAAATTTTTTTTTTAACACTACTATATTAGATAAGTTTTTCGTTATTTTCCTTATAACATATAACGTTGCACGTAAATGTGGGTTATACTTCCAATTTAATCTCTCCTATCACATTTTTTATTACCTTCAACTTCTGTTAGTTCAGATCAGATTATTATGTAACGGTTTTTTTACGTTTCGGTAAATCTGTCATTATATTTTAAAAGCATGTGGAAAACATAAATATGCGAGCCGCGAAACTAAGTTTTCCCCGTGTAAAACATAGATCCGTTGCATGCCAAATGAGGTAATGATTTTAATAACTATAATTTTAAATATGGGTAATTTAATACTCCATCTACTACACAATTTGACCATTGTTTATATCAGCTACAACAATTAGATAAGATCTTGAATTGTTTAGTTTATTATGATAGAAAATAGTTATATTTGAATTCATTATGTATAGGCCACTTAAAACCCTGTATTAGCAGAACTTAATTCTATGTTGTGTATATAGATAGTCATTCCTACCCAGAAAATTGTTTTTATTCATACCCACATCTCTAATAGCTAAGTTATTCAATTCAAGGTTAAAGGTCTGGGAGGGAGAAATCCGAATATTTCCATTGGATAAAACTTTAAAAAGATCTAATTATTTTACTTACATAAATTTTAAAATTTCATATGAAATAATATGTATAAACTATGCTAGTTTCTACTACGTTTTTGTGACATTTTGCTTTATAAACAATGAGTTCCATATTTGTGGTTAAGCTATTATGTTTTAGTAATTTTAGTATTCATTGAATTTAACTATCGTTAGAGTATTATATTTTCGTATATTGTGTACTTAAATATAGACATTATCGTGCACTAAAAAGGAGTAAACATACACAAAATACTCTTATTTAGTACATGTGCTATAAAATGGCAACACACCTGCAGCACATCTCCTAATATCACATGTGAAAACAATCATATAAACTATTAACCAACTTTCGACATAGCGATGTTAAAGCAGAGAAACCATTGTTATTTGGATTTTAAGTGGGTTAAATTTTTTAAAGAAATTTATTTACAGTGATAGAAGGGATTTAATTTCCAGCTTTTAAATGTTGTTAGTAGCCTTACAATGAGGAATTGAAACGACATGGGGTTAGTGACAGATTTACTTTTTATAGCAATTAGGCTTACTCAGAGAACAACTTATTCAATAAAGATTCGTATTAACAAACGCATATAGCTTGTTAAAACAAAACAAAACAAAAATCAAAGAATAGTCCATACCTGCGTATAAGAAAGTATCAAACTAAACGAAAATATAACACTTATGTACTCCTAAGTAAGACATGAAAATGGAACCCAAAATGAAAAAAGAAATTGACAGAAGCTGTTTTCCTTTTTGATTCGACAAACAATAAAAAATACGTTTCAAGAGGGATTGTTTAAGGTTTCACTTTCCTTAATTTGTTTTCGTTTCTCAGAGTTTATAACTCATTTCAGTACCGAGTTTGTATTTCATAAATAAGTATTGATTTTCAAAATGATGAAAACCTGAGTTTTTTTTTTATTCTCTTATATGTAGTATATGGTATTTTAAATTATTATCCACGTACTAATATATTTAAACATCAAAAGAGAAAAGAATAAGCGTATTATCTTTACAATAATTTTTGTTTTCAACGAAATTAAATTTAAAATATATATAGTGTGTGAGACATTCACAAAATAAAATGAAATATATGACGTTGCAATAATGACGTCACAATTATTACGTCACTATGTAAGTCAACGTGTAAATCCCAAAGTTGCAGGTGGAGATCAAGCAATGTGTCTATCAGTGTGAGAAAACTTACATGAGACTAGGACATCCTGAATTTAATTTAAGTTATGGAGTAAAGCATTTTAAATCTGTAAATAAGAAGTGTAAATGTTTAATCTGGCAAAAACTATTTGATTATTTATACAACTGTTGGAATTACTCTTAAATTGGGTCCATGGTACACTTTTTTACCATCAGTTAATATATACCTATTTCTTGGTGTATATAATTCTTTTTTCTAGATTAAAAGCTATAACCATACATAACAGCTTATGTTTATTTTTTTCTTTGGAACGAAACAAATGTTTCTTGGTAAAAATCCATTACAGTTAAACCAGTTTACAACATTTCACAGATAACTTAAAAATTTAAGATTGGTCCAAATTTGAAAATAGTAATTTTAATGGGGACTGTGTAGTGTCAAAAAATCACAAAATTATATGAAAAGACATAAATGATGCTAAACAGTAAAACCACACGCTAGAGGCTGAACCACACTCAGTGATATAAATGGCGGCACTGGAATTCTCTAATAAAGTGGACTGCATCTCACCTGATTCAAATTTACGACAGACCGCATGGTAACCGTATTCTGTGGTGATATATGCAGCACTGTCGTCATACATGTGACCACACTACTAATAACAAAGTCGCTAACATCAGAACTGGTTAGACTAAACGCAATCAAGCGTTAATCCCTTTACTTTACAAGTAAGCCTAAGTCCGAGATTTACTGATGTTTACAGTCAATTAAATTACAGTATATCATATCAAATATTAAGTCAGATTAAAATTTAAATGTCAAATGTAAATTGTTCCCACATTATCTTTTTAGATTCTCCAACTGGACAGTATTTTACGCGTATTTGCCTTTTTAGACAGCGTCCGATTCATAAAATTCACATCCAGTGTCTTCTGCAAGTGGTCAAGTTCCCTTGGTACTCATCTTCCTCATAAAACTCTTTTTTTAGATTCTCAGCGTTTTACAGTGTTGGCGAGTATTTGGCATGATCTTGGGAGACAGCCAGGTAGAAGAACTACAGGGTCTCCGTAAAATCACGCGGAATGTGTTTCTATCCTACTATGAAATATGGAATATTAAAATAGGTAAGTATTTCAGACACCACACTATCATTATCTCTCCGTTACTCTCACATTAATTTACTTTCCGATACACTATCGGTATAACCTATGACCGCAGTAGGGACTGATACTTTGTTATTTGTTGGCACTGTGTGAGCTCTTTTTTCTCAGAAACATCTTCATCTACATTTAAATCTCCCTCTTCTTCTGTAAAAGTAGGGGATTTAGTCACCAATTGACTCTACGTAATTATTTAAACAGCATAATTTAATTGATGTTAAATACACAGATCAAATTAACGCCTGGGATTTTCATTTATGACTACTGTAATTTGAATACGTGGAGTGTTGCGTAAAATTAAGTCTAATTAAAAATTAAGTGTTATTATTGTGCAATATAAAAAGACAATTTTAAAATTTATATTCTATTATTTTCGTTTGTCTAGACATAACATATTGTAACCATGCCTTACCTAGTTTACTCAAACACTATAAATAAACAACAACAAAACTATAATTTAAATTATATAATTATAGATAAAGGATTATTGATCGCAATTATTAAGTTAATATTTAGTCTACTGACCTTTATAAGCAAAAATTACAACTTTATTAGATAGTGAGAATGAAGACCTGAAATACAAATATGTTAGGTAACGAAATTGTAAGTTGTTCTGAATTTGATGCTTGTATTATTGACGTATAGCTTTATCGGCTTCAACATTTATCTTAGTTGTATTTATCGCCACATTTCTATACATACCTATTTTTTATGCTTATTCTTACGTTGTGAGATTTTAAACCTAAAGAAACGGAAAATACCAGTTTCTGTGATGGTGATAAGTAACGTTGGAAAACTATTTTAATTCTGACTATTTTAACTAAGATTCCACACAGTATACACTATATAAGTATTAGAATCATATGTGCATGAATATTAACCCATAAGTGTTATGCACTTTATAAGTGAAGACAATCCAAAATAAAACTATAGTTACGACCAACAGGAATATTAAGTTTACAGCGAGAAAACATTACGGTATTTGCTGACGACAACCATTGATATATAATTTTGAAATATAGGAACTTTATTTCCAAAATTATCTGAGAAATAGAGTTAAAATCTGTTTAAATAATAATCTGTAATATTAAATTTGACGTTCAAAGGGTTTTGAATTCAAAACAATATATGAGAAATAGATAATTAAGGTTTGAATATTAAGACAATATGGATATTAGTTTTAAACTAAGGTGTACTTTAATTGAAGCTGAGACCTGGATTATTTACATACATCAATTCTACCTATGCAATTCCAACTCTGATTTTGCCGTTAAGATGTCTCATGTGTTCATCGACAAAAGGTACATAAAGAGGCAGTTAAATGAGAGATAAGTGGTAATAAATGTTCTAAGTTATTCTTAACCAACTTTTAACGAGCCCTCCAACCGCACTCAGGACTTCCTTGGACCTAAAACAAAAAAAACTAGAGAAAATATTGAAGAATTTGTAGGGTGTAAGATTTAATGTCCCGATTGTCTTATCGCTTACATCTGTCAAACAGGGCAACAGAAATATAAATCACTCTAACACGTGTAAATCCTATGAAATTTCAGGCGAAGTCGTGGGTGACTGGTAGCATGTATTCGTACATACATTTAGAGAATGAGGCCTAAAAATACAGCAAACCAGCCGTTTAACTGGTTATATTATACATATAATAACCAATCCGCAGGGAAGCGTGCCCGGGTCAGCTTGTTTGTTGTAAATGTTGAGTAAAACAATCTATGTAAACATTACTTATATAAGCTACACATAGACTCTAGAATTATTCTATACACTGTAAAATGTTATTTAATGAAATGGGTGCGCAGATGCTCCTGTTAGTAAACAAAGCACTTAGCCATTGAACAAACAAGTTCTAAAGTGTAGGTCTGGTCAGAGCTTTCTCTCTAGACTTGTTTGAAAATAAGTAGGGAAGTAATATAATTTGGCTGTAGTTTCCATATTTCAATAATTAGTTATTGAAAATTTTATATCGTGATTTTACTATTTACTAATGAGAGCCCGGACTGTGTATTTTATTTATATAGTCTTTTTTCTAATTACCTCAATGATTATTGTTATAATTCGTTGAGGTTTAAGAAGTTATTTATTTATTCGTCCATTCCTCTGCGTCTTAAAAATAACTCCTTGTCCAGGCACGTTTTATATCAATAAGCTGCGTATTTTCTGTTAAAAAAATAAAATAAGATAAATTAACAAGAGTCTTATAGTATTTGTAGAATTTTAGTAGTTACAAACATTAAACTACAAAACTTTGATCAATGACAAGGATGAGCATATATTTATGACCATTAAAAGGTAAATATTATACTCTGTGTAACATCATCTAAGATTTTTAAAGTGGAATTATTCGTTATTTAAAATGGTTAATTTTTATGAACAGCAAACTATTAGCTGAACTCAAACAATAATTTAGCCACGTTGAACATTTATTATTTACGATGGATGATTTAGAGGATAACAGAATGTAACGCGTTAAATAGTTTTTATAGTTTTTCCTTGCTTAAACTTATTCGTTAAGGTTTTTTAACAATTGAAGGAGGTAACAGATCCCAAACCTCGAAATGTAGTGTTTTATTTTACGAAATACAATGCTGTGTTTCATTTTTGCCATTGTCCGAAACATGTTATACTTTTATTACAACACAATATTTTTGACGAGTCTTAAGTGAATAAGTGACTTACAAGGTAAATAACACTGTTTGTTTAAAGTCTTTCCATTTTATGTAAATTCAACCACTGATTACAGTAAACATTATCTACAGATATGGTTTAAATAAGTATACTCGTTTAATATCGTTTACATTTGAAAACCTACAGTCATGACGCAAAACAATACTTCGATTATAACAAAATACAGTTATATTTTTAATGTTGAATCCACTTAAAAAAAGATTATTATTAATAATAAAGCTAATAATAGAAAAATTCGATAAAGGCTAGGAGGGGTGACCTGCAATCTTCCATCGAGTATTATTACCCGCCTTGAGTAACATAACCACTTAACTCGGCACTCTGTAATTTAATCATTTATTAAATTATTAAAGTGTTTGGGAGATAAATTATAATTTAATTTATAACGGTAGTCAATTTTCAGATTTATTAGTAAGATTAAAAGATTAAAATTAATCCTGTTTCAAATAGTGATCCAGTATAACTTCGAATGGAATAAAATGATATGACATTTAATTAAGCTTTAAGTAAAATGTTGGATTTAAATTACACAGCTTAATTGAAAGTTTGTATAAAATGTAATTATAATACCTTTGTAACTAGGTAAATTTAGGACAAACTAATTAAAAAGCATTATTTACCCTGTAATTGCGTAGGTTACAAGAGCTTTGTTGATGGACATTTTCTTAAAGGTTTAGTCCGTTTTGGAGATAACTGATTTTCAACGGAACATTGTAGATCATAATTACAGTGAGTTGCTAGTCTTCTACGTCTGTAATCAAATTTTGCATTATCCAATGAAACCTTTGATTCGAACTAGATTCCGCTAGATTAAGCGGAAATTTTTATTAAACACATTCCTCCATTGAAAATAAAAATCTGGTTCCAGAGTATAAATCCGTTTTCTAAACGATTCATCTATTGGGTAAATAGTTTATGAAATTGTATGTTGATTTTTAAAAATCATGAAAAATGTATATTTCTAATTAATGGATCTCCTAATTGTAGATAACTGTAGTTTGTAAAAATCTAAAGAGAAAAACGTTGATGGTATTTTTATGTTTAGAAAATAATGCATATTTTATTGAAAGATATAGTTGTGGGTATGATTTCTAGAAACTCGTAGAAAGCTGAAAAGATTTATTGCATTATTGTTTGTTACATTAGACGGATAATTGCGGCCAACGATGACACTTAAAATTGGTATATTTTGTTCTCTATATTAGTAAGAGCACATATTGTTAGCCATAATAAAAAAACTAGATAAAATGCAATTTTTTATTTGAGAAAATACGATTAATTATGGATAACCTGTACAATATTCTTATTTTAATTTAAAATATCAATTTAAAAATTTATTTAATGCTTAAGCATTCCATTTGGCATAGCCTTGGTAAAAGTATATAATCTATAACGATTAACATAACGATATCTACTGAAATAAAAAATAAAAATCAGCTTTAACATCGTTCCTATTTAACGTAAAATTTAGTTTGAGAATATGAAAACTCTATGTACAATTGATTTTATCTAAACCGACTGTGTCTTTCCCGGAAAAGGCAAATACCCTGTGTGGATTATAAGTAAAGAACTTGAGCCAAGATTAAGGATAATATTAAGGTGCTAACATGTTTTAGATGGTTTTAAATTGTTTCATTTTGTCGAGATACGCAAACAGTAATAAGCACGAAAAATGCAGAACATGAAGAAGAAAAGAAGGAAAAGAAAAGGGTTCAAACATACCCAATAGCGCTTGGAGTCCAGTTCAGGCATCTGCCATGCTGTGCAGTTAGTGTGCAAGTCCCGAGCACAATCACAAGTACAAGAATCACGTCAAGCATGACAGTAGAAATCAGAACAGGAACGTAATTAATATTAAAGAGTTATAAAGAATTTAAAATTACTCCAAATAAAAATTAAACTTGATTGTTAACCAATAAAACTTTACAGGGAACAAAACTGTTCGTTTTTGTTTCTGATTTTTGATTCTGTTTACATTGAACTGCTAACTCGGTATGATTAAACCGTCGGTAATATGCCTAAAAACGATATTTTCCATGTTCCGTACATTTTAATAAAAAATAATAACAATTTTGCTCTTTCTTCGTACGTTGCTCGGTCTTTTATTCAAATACAAAAATAAACTTTGAAGTATATCGCACTTTAGTTCAAGGTATGTTATGTTATGTATGCCTTACAAGAGATATAAATAAACTTTTCTCGTGGGTGAAATCAATATTTTTATTTAGAAGTACAAACACATACAGAGAACACTTGGCTAGGTTGTTTTAGTTTTATTTGCACGAATGAAATAAACACCACCAAATTTTATGAACAACGTGAAATGTATTACAAATATCAAACATTCTTTTCATTATATTTTGATTCCTGAACAATTCCTGAGTATTTGAACATAAACGGGTATGGGAAAATAAATAAGAAATTTCAAAAGACATGATTTAAGACATGATATATATATATAAGATAGCATTATGATACACAGTGCCGCATAACGGTTCTTGCTGAGGTTGCATTCAAAGTTATTTTACGTACATAGCCCATTCATTATGCTAGACTTCTTGCTATTTTGCCAGTTAATATAAATGAATATACATAGTTCGTTTACAAATTTATTTACTATGCCATTTATTCTTGCCATAAAGGTTTACCATATGGACTATTTAGAAATGATTAACGCTATACAATCCTATGAAATAATAGTCCTATTTTCTATATTTGTGCTACATATATGAGTACAGAGGTGATCTTAGTGCCACATTGCCTTTCTTACATGTTCAATCGTCGAAATTAATTTTGCTTATATAGAAATGAAGCTTCATGCATACATTTATGTCTACAGGTTATGAGACAGAGAGATAGACAAACGAAAAAGACATAGATAAATTGTTTCCGTTCCCTTGAGCGATAGAATTTGTAAATGCTCAGCCAAAAATGTACAATGTTTTATTTTATAAGATATACTCTTATTAATAGTCAATTTTTATTCGTTTATATATTTAATTTGATCCATAGACAGAAATGGTGTTTAATAATTGAATAGAAAAATAACTCCTTAATCAGTACACTTGTAAGCACATTTCGGGTCGTTTCCAGGTTTACTTTTTATAATAATTGTCATAGGGGGTCGGGTTTTTTTCCTTACATTACAGTACAGGTGTATGTTTTTTTTTCACTTTGCTCTGTGGTGACACGTGACACTGTTGCATGGCGTTTTATTACAACTGTAGACCTCGGCCTACGGCCTCGGAAGCTAGTTTGTAGTGACCATCGCATTATTTTCTTGAATAAAACCTCGGCCTTCGGCCTCGGAAGATTGTTGGTAGTCCTCGTTAGTATTATGATACAGAATGAAACTTTTCCAATGCCGTAAGGCAAGGTTTGTTTAAATTCACATGCCGGGTCATTTCCATGTTCACTTTTTATAATAATTGTCTTAAGAAGTCGGGGTTTTTTTTAGATAACAGTAGTGATGTATGTTTTTTTTTATTTTGCTCTGTGATGACATGTGAGACTGTCGCATGGCGTTTTATTACAACTGTAGACCTCGGCCTACGGCCTCGGAAGCTAGTTGGTAGTGACCATTACATTATTTTTTTTAATAAAACCTCGGCCTTCGGCCTCGGAAGACAGTTGTAGTTCTCGTTACTATATGATAAAGAAGTAAACTTTACCGATGCCGTAAGGCAAGGTGTGTTTAAAATTTTATTGTGTCGAAGAAACTTATGCAGAAAAAATGTACAATGTTTGCCGAGGCCAAAGGCCGAGGTGTATTTTGTTAAAACAAACTTGGCCGAGGCCAAAAGGCCGAGGTGTGTTTTGTTAAAACAAACTTGGCCGAGGCCAAAGGCCGAGGTGTTTTGTTACAACAAAATTGGCCGAGGCCGAGGTTCGTTGTTTAAAAAAGAAACTTGGCCGAGGCCGAAAGGCCGAGGTGTGTTTTGTTAAAACAAACTTGGCCGAGGCCAAAGGCCGAGGTGTGTGTTTTGTTAATAGTAGTACAAGTACGCCCTATTGCATCAGTGACCTCGGCCTTGCCGGCCTCGGTAGCTTGTTAGAAGTAGTCAAGTTACGCCCTATTACCCTATTGACCTCAACCTGCCGGCCTCGGAAGCTTGTTAGTAGTCACGTACGCCCTATTGCCCTATTGACCTCGGCCTGCCGGCCTCGGAAGCTTGTTTGAAGTAGTCAAGTACGCCCTATTGCCCTATTGCCCTATTGACCTCGGCCTGCCGGCCTCGGAAACTTGTTAGTAGTCAAGTACGCCCTATTGCCCTATTGACCTCGGCCTGCCGGCCTCGGAAGCTTGTTAGTAGTCACGTACGCCCTATTACACCATTGACCTCGGCCTGCCGGCCTCGGTAGCTTGTTTGAAGTAGTCAAGTACGCCCTATTGCCCTATTGACCTCGGCCTGCCGGCCTCGGAAGCTTGTTAGTAGTCACGTACGCCCTATTGCAGCATTGCCCTCGGCCTGACGGCCTCGGTAGCTTGTTTGAAGTAGTCAAGTACGCCCTATTGCCCTATTGACCTCAACCTGCCGGCCTCGGAAGCTTGTTAGTAGTCACGTACGCCCTATTACACCATTGACCTCGGCCTGCCGGCCTCAGTAGCTTGTTTGAAGTAGTCAAGTAAGCCCTATTGCCCTATTGACCTCAACTGCCGGCCTCGGAAGCTTGTTAGTAGTCACGTACGCCCTATTACACCATTGACCTCGGCCTGCCGGCCCTCGGAAGCTTGTTTGAAGTAGTCAAGTACGCCCTATTACCCTATGACCTCAACCTGCCGGCCTCGGAAGCTTGTTAGTAGTCACGTACGCCCTATTGCCTATTGACCTCGGCCTGCCGGCCTCGGAAGCTTGTTTGAAGTAGTCAAGTACGCCCTATTGCCCTATTGCCCTATTGACCTCGGCCTGCCGGCCTCGGAAGCTTGTTAGTAGTCAAGTACGCCCTATTGCCCTATTGACCTCGGCCTGCCGGCCTCGGAAGCTTGTTAGTAGTCACGTACGCCCTATTACACCATTGACCTCGGCCTGCCGGCCTCAGTAGCTTGTTTGAAGTAGTCAAGTACGCCCTATTGCCCTATTGACCTCAACCTGCCGGCCTCGGAAGCTTGTTAGTAGTCACGTACGCCCTATTACACCATTGACCTCGGCCTGCCGGCCTCGGTAGCTTGTTTGAAGTAGTCAAGTACGCCCTATTGCCCTATTGACCTCGGCCTGCCGGCCTCGGAAGCTTGTTAGTAGTCACGTACGCCCTATTGCAGCATTGCCCTCGGCCTGACGGCCTCGGTAGCTTGTTTGAAGTAGTCAAGTACGCCCTATTGCCCTATTGACCTCAACCTGCCGGCCTCGGAAGCTTGTTAGTAGTCACGTACGCCCTATTACACCATTGCCCTCGGCCTGACGGCCTCGGTAGCTTGTTTGAAGTAGTCAAGTACGCCCTATTGCCCTATTGACCTCAACCTGCCGGCCTCGGAAGCTTGTTAGTAGTCACGTACGCCCTATTACACCATTGACCTCGGCCTGCCGGCCTCGGTAGCTTGTTTGAAGTAGGTCAAGTACGCCCTATTGCCCTATTGACCTCAGCCTGCCGGCCTCGGAAGCTTGTTAGTAGTCACGTACGCCCTATTGCACATTGCCTCGGCCTGACGGCCTCGGTAGCTTGTTTGAAGTAGTCAAGTACGCCCTATTGCCCTATTGACCTCAACCTGCCGGCCTCGGAAGCTTGTTAGTAGTCACGTACGCCCTATTGCCCTATTGCCCTCGGCCTGCCGGCCTCGGAAGCTTGTTTAGTAGTCAAGTACGCCCTATTGCCCTATTGACCTCGCCTGCCGGCCCTCGGAAAGCTTGTTAGTAGTCACGTACGCTCTATTACACCATTGACCTCGGCCTGCCGGCCTCAGTAGCTTGTTTGAAGTAGTCAAGTACGCCCTATTGCCCCATATAGGTTACAAAAACAATATATGAAATGCTATTAAAGAAGATAGTCAATAAGTGTCTTCCAGATCATACCTAAAATATGTTCTTCGTATCTGAGCCCGAGATGTCATGTGGTCCATTTTTTTGATGATTTTCAACGGTACAATTTAAATAATAATTACGGTGAGTTGCTCGTTTTCTTCCTCTGTAATCAAACGTTGCATTATCCAATAAAAAGCGGGAATCTTCCATTGAAAATAAAAATCTGGTTCCAGAAAATAAATCCGTTCAATATTGGGAATAAACGAGTCATCTATTGAGAAATATTTTATGAAATTTTATATTCATTTTTAAAAGTTGTGAAGAATGTATAATTGTAATTAATGGATCTGCTTATTGTAGATAAGTGTATTATGTAAAAATCTAAACAGCAAAACATAGATGGTATTTTTATGTTTATACAATAATAAATGTCTTGAAAAATATTGTTGTGGTTAAGATTTATAGAAATTCTTAGAAAGCTAAAAAGATTTCTTGCATTTTGTAGTTACACCAGATGGATAATTGCGACCAACGATGACGAAATGGGTACGTTCAGTTCTCTATATTATTAGTAGATATGGTTAGCCTAATAACAAAACTGGATGAAATGCAATCATTGTTTTTATTCATAAAAATATATAATTCATTGTGGAAACCTGTTCAATATTGTTATTTTAATTGATAAATATCAATTTAACAATTTCTTTAATGCTTAGAGATTTCAATTAGTATGGTCTTGGTAAAAATACTAGATTTATAATGATTAACATAAGGATACTTACTCAAATTAAAAATAAAAATAAGTTAGAACACAGTTCGTTTTTAACGTTGAATTAGTTTGAGAATAATAAAATCTATGTTAAAATTATTTCATTTAAAACGACTCTAAACTTCCTGGAAAAAGGCAAATTAATACTCAGTGTGGATTATGAGTAGAGAAAATGAGCCAAGATTGAGGATAATATTAAGGTGCTAACATGTTTAAGTAGAATGTTTAAGGTGCTAACATGTTGTAGATGATTTAAATTGTTTAATTTTGCTTTGCCGAGATCCGCAAACAGTGATAGGTAAAAAAGCACGAAAAATGAAGAACAGAAAGAAGAAAAGAAGGGGGGGTAAAGGGGTTTAAACATAACCAAAAACTCTTGGAGTCCAGTCCAGGCATCTGCCATACTGTGCAGTCTGAGCAGTTAGTGTTTACCAACTTTAAACCTAACTTTTGAAGCGGAAATGCAAGCGGTTATTTTGTCGAGTATTACGTAGAGAGAGACCTGTCCCCGTGTGACAAGCGCTTTCGAGTAGATACAGCGGCTCCCGTTGAGCGAATACTCGGTGGACAAGGTTGTAAGGTTCCATTTACCAAACAACAGCTGGCGGCAAGAGACCAGCAGCATAATGAAAGGCCGACACGTGCTCACGTCTACGAAGGTTTTAGACAAACCGCATGACAATTTTTTACAGCTTTTTGATTCGATGAATTCCTTCTTTAGTAATGCTATTCCTAAAATGCAGGAAGACAGTAACAAAACACCGATAAAATTTAAGACTTATCAAGTAGTAGTTTCGCCCCGCCTTATCATCTGTTTATTATAATTTAATTTTATTGGGGAATGAATCGCATTGATTTAAATGTAAAAGTTTCCTTTTCAATGCAAATCACATCATAATTTTAATGCACATAACGTAGCTTTGGTAGGAAGGGTTGATTCAATTGAATTTTGAGTTTAGCTCCAGTACACCTTCGTTTTATTAAAGCGTCTGGTATTTGACACTGTCTCAGACTCGACTCCTGGAATCTAGAGTCATGTTCGTCTGAAGAGATCAAAATAAATCCTTCGGCGAAGAAGCTCCAACCTAAACATTTACATCGTTTCAACATCAGATAAATCTATAAATAGTTGAAGTGGTAGTCTCATAGTCTCATCAGGTAAAAACTTGAGTGCACTATGATGTAATAGACACGATATCTAGGCACGGTGGAGCAACCAAGTTTTCTACACAAAACGTAGCTATATTATAATAGCTATGGTCACAATAGCATGTTTCATAATTTTCGGTAATATTCATAATCTCTGTTTTTACAGTTTGCACTAGATAGCACGTAGCCACCAATGTTTGTAACTAAAACCAGAAAGCTATGTTAAGATTTATCAAGAATTATTAACACGTTAAGAGAAAATACAAATCATTAAATAAATATTAAAAGAGATAGATGTAATAAAAAGATATATTAAAACAAAATGCTATTAATAAATACATGGATCACACGTATATCCTATAAAAGCTCTCTTAGATAAAGTGAACATTTTTATATTTCCATTAAAAGTAAAGCATAATATATGTATATGCTGCAACGGATGCAATTCCAAGGGAGTGGCCAAGCAATCTGACATATAGCTTATCTTGTATAAAGATAAGTTTTACCCTTTCAAACTGAATATGATGTGTGCCTAAACGGTCAACATTATTTAAGAATTCCAATAATATGAAATAATACATATTTTAACATTGCATACATAAGATTAACATTACTCATATAATTTATGTAGGAAACCACATAGTTTCCCCATAGTTTTGTATTTAGTTTCACAGGTAAGAGAGAAAATATTTTGGGATCTAATCACAACTTCTAAGGAACTAGATAGTTTTCAGAGATATTTGTTGATATTTCGTTAAATATAAAAGTTGTTCTGCATGCACGTTATAGGAATCGAATAAAATATTAATATGTAAATTTGAAACACATACAAATAATATTATATTTATTAATACGAATTTCCGAAAACAAATTCATTACGCCTTAGAGTAACAACTATAAAAGACATACATCCTTATAGTTAACTACCATTATTACTATAATTTATTAGACCCGGCACGTTATGCCATTAGTAACGTAATAAACCTCATTACTTGTCCATTAGTTCCAATTACGTAACGCTTTGATCATTGCACAATCAATGGGAATGGCCAGCTTACGGTTCCTTAATAATACTGATTAGAATAATGTATTATATTTGTAACGTAGTGAACTTTATCTTATATTATGATGTATATATGATTATATAATGAACTGTACTATTTCACAATTATCGTTTTGTGAATACTGTTAAGCAAATCAATATTGCAGCTATATTAAATAACAACCTGAGTAATTATAAGGTTCCGTTTTATAAGTTTTCAAAATCCAATTAAATTCCATATTTTTAAGATTTTCTTATCCTAAATTCTATAAATTATAATCTTTTGGTGATCTATATATAAATTTAGCATTTATCATCTGTTCACAGACCATTGAGCAGCTGATAAAAAATACACATGTATTTGGTATATATTTATTATTCATTGTACCTCATTGTAACTTTTAACTATTAACTTTGTGTCAGAAGTCTAAATATACAGTTTTAAAATTTAGTGCCTTTTATTTCAATACTAAAAGATACCTACTCCTTGCAAAGATTCCGTAATATTTGCACGAGGATGAACACAACTGGAACGAGTGAATGTTGAATTAGCCTTGTTTCCCCGTTGAAGAAAATATACCGTATGTAAATCTACGGGTGTGAGAAGTCTCTTTTAGTCATAAAGCGTTTATTTTGGGCCATTTTAATCTGGTCATACAACTGGGTTTGCTTTGTTGCCTTAATCAGGTATATATATATATATATATATATATATATATATATATATATATATATATATATATATATATATATATATATATATATATATATATATATATATATTAGAAGTGTACATCCATCAAAAGACGACTTAAATGCGTTTTATAACTTTACTTTATCTAACTTTATAATAAAAGTTAGATAGTAACTTTGTCTTTGATACCTGCATTACTGTATTGACCAAGCACTGCATACATAATATTTGCTCAAATGTACAGTTAAAGTTACATTTTACTATAACCAATAATTTCCTTATCTGGATATGAGTGTATAAGCACCTATATTCGGAAATACCAGTTTTTACTAGCTTCAGTTTAATATAAAGATACACATAACAGATCTTTTGAGCATTTGAATTTCTACAAAACTCCTAGGTAAACTTTCAACAATATGATTTACATTTAATGTTTTTTAGAAGTCCAGAATTTCTCACTTTACTGCAGTATTCAAGACTTTCTACTTAAACACTAAATGACTTGACCTAGTCAATTAGATTCGTCTGTATATTGTTTTATACAGTCGAATCTTGTAATAATGAATTTAGTATTTTCAGTGATGTATTGAGAGACCTGTATAACAAGTATTAAGTCTCTTAGAACTTTCTATTAAGATTTGTCATATATGCAAACTGCCCTTTGTCCTTTAGACTCCCAAATTATCAGCGTTCTGCTTGGAACTAAGAGGAACGCATCTATAAGTTTCAACTATTTTGGACAGACAACGGCACGATCTTAAGATAACCTTCTCAGTTCCATAACTAAATAACATATAAAAAATACTAAATCAAATCACACTACGTATATTTAATGAAGTGTTTTACAGATATCACTGGTAAATAACTATGAATCTATACAATCACCCATTTTCAACAATAATCTTTAAAACAAATTTTTCAATTCGGTTAAAACTTAAAACTGCATAGGATTAAATGTTCAAAATTTTGCATAGAAATTCTATGCAATATAGAGTTGATAAACATATGTTGATATTTATTAATACTCTCTGTAGCTAAAGCGCACAGGAAGAATATTAAAAATTCTGCGACCGAATTATCCTTTACACGACAACTGTTAAGAGATTTGCGATTAGTCTTAAAACAATAATCACTCTGTACTAGCAGCCTTCATGTTATATACGATGAGTTAACAATATTAACACGTCATCAGGAAAATGTTAATGGCACTGTCTCTATACTGCCTTTAATATCATTTTTGTTCTATTAGTCTTTAACCTGTTAACATAACATCCTGTCACCTATATCCAAGCAAGAGTGCTTTGAATTGTTCCGAAATGTATAGATTATTATCACTTCCTACAAAAATATTGGAATAATTTGAGTTATAATTTGATAATTCTAGTGTGATAGTTAATATAAATTACATTTTGGGCTATTTCTGAGAAAATCATATTTTATATAATCTGTTTTGTATGTAAAATTAAGAGGATAACAGTACAGAGAATCAGATTTCGTTATTTTGTGCGGAACCAGCTAACGAGTGTAATATTTGAAAAGTAACTAGTTAAACTTTTATAACTGTAATGGAAGTTTAAACACATCATAGACAGAAGTATTTTGTTTCAACGAGGACGTAAATTTTTTTAGAACGAGAATTTGACCTAGTTCCTGGATGACTATAAATAAAAACCTAACTTTATAACTGTAATGGAAGTTTATGTAAACTTGTTGGGGTTTTTTTTTAAAGTGTAATAAACTTGTGTGATTATATACTTTAGGTAGAATTATAAGTATCATATAACGAATGCTAAAATGTGAATAAAAAATATATGTTGAAGCTGAAATTTCCATTTATATCTTTTTTGCTTGTTTATGCTTATGTTAATGTAGAAAAGAAGATGGAAATAATCGGACAATATGTGTTTCTGTCTAAAGTGTTATTAAAGAAGGACTGACCAAAATTATACGGCCCAATTCCCCACTAAATATAGTGGATAGACCACTAAAGCACTCTTTTGTGCTGTAGTCACTCCAACTTCCCACCTGTTAGCCGACGATAAAAAACCAGTTGTACTAAATCTACGAAGATTAAACCCAGCAGTATTACACGACTGTTACGGCTAATTTCCAAAGGATGGTTACTCAGTAAGGCAAGGGCAAGGGTCAGTGGCCTCAGCCATCGTTTCCTTTCAAGGTAGGAGGCTTATCAAAGTTCCAGGCTTGGTAGTAAAGAGATCTTCAATATTGAATGAGCCCTTTATGGTCGACACTGAACTAAACTTCTAAGGACCTGCCTGTCTACATATTATGTACATCGGAACAATAAGGCTAACTTAACTAGATACGATAGACCAAA